>NC_091203.1:2442959-2450459 GCF_040958095.1 Procambarus clarkii
AGGTCAAGTGGTCTATGGGTATTGGAAGTGTATTGACCTAATAGAGTATGTTAATTAATATAGTATTATTTGTCAGAGTCTATTCTTTGTAATTAAATGACAAAACCCGACGGCCTTTAAATACCTTCCATATGTTCATTCATTGTGTTCCAGTACAATCTAGTGGTACGCCTCAAGGGTCTGGTGTGTGTAGGAGTATAGGTGGTAGTAACGGTTGCTGAAGCAAGGTGTTATGTGTTGTGTAATCGCTGTGTTCGGAAAGAACCGGGGTTTAGCGTCACGACATATTTGGTGGCAGCGCAAACAGGTTTGGAACACTTTGAGAGATGAAGGAAGTGTGTTACTGGTTTAGTTGGTGAGGGAATGTTCGTGAATTGGTAGACGTCGGGTTGTGTTCAGGACGGTGGATATTGGAGTGAGGAAGGGAAGGTGTGTGGGCCAGTGAGTGGCCATAGTGGGGTGTGGGGCCAAGTGGAGTGGCCACGTTGTGCGGCAGGGAAAGGTCCCCTAAGGGGTGGAAACAGTAGTGTGGGGAACTGATAAGTGACGTTGTTAATGGTGGCTTAAAATTATAAGTGATTCTAGTGAGATTATGGGAATAAGGCCATGTAAGGTTACTGTACGGCAAAGCGTCGAGCTGGTTCATACACGAGCACATAAGGGGCGAGTAGCCATGACGGGTACTGGTAGTAATAGGGGCGCCAGTGGCCAGGCCACGAGTAATGTCGGTCAGGGTGAGAGTGGTGATAACACGGCGGCGTTGCTTACGGCGCAGGCGGCAGCGTCAGAGACAATTGGGCAGGTTGCACAGTGGTTGAAAAATGTGTTGAGCATGCATGAGACGACTAATGCAGGACCTAAGGTATATGGAGACATTCCCACGTTTTGGGGCGCCAAACGGGATTCGAAAGGTCAGTTACTAACGGATATTAGAACATTTTTCTTTGCTCTAGAGAAGGCGACTAGTGTGGGGTCATGGTCGGATCAGGCAAAGATTGCATTGGCATATTCCAAGGTGAAAGGGGAAGCAAAGACCCTGCTCAACTCGGCGGAAATTAGAGAAATAAATAGTTATAGCGAGTTTAAGCAGGAACTGATTACCTCATCGTGCTGCACATCATTACGATGTGCAGCACGATGCAGTAGAACTAAAGGCTCAGTTAGCTGCACTTAAACGAGAACCAGGGGAACAATTAAGGGCGTTTGGCCATAGAATAAGACTCTTGGGTGATGTGATTGAGCGGACGGAAACGCAGTTCACGGGGGTAGTAAGAGATTCTATGCAACGGAGTGTTTTTTTCGGTGCATTACCACGGGAAAGTGCGTTACACTGCAGGGAAGCTAAGTCTTTTAAGGAAGCGGTGAAACATGCAGTGTTTTGGGCGGAGAATAGCCCGACACATAAACTGACAGAGGATGACATTTTCAAGGAAGTGTCCCCTAAGGAACAGGCAAATCTTGCAGACACGCAAGAGAGACAGGCTCAGCTCTGGGCCCCAGTAGCTCAGCCAGTGGAGGATGGACCCGCGGCGGGGGTCACACATTCCAAGGGCAAGGGGCGAGGTGTTCCTCGACGTAACAATAATAAGGGCTGGGAGCCAAGGGTGTTCCAGGGACGCAATACGAGTGGGGTGTCGTGGGGACCCCATCAGGGTACTCGCGGGCAGCGAGGAGGCTATAATCAAGGGGCACGTGGAGGCAGGTTCACTCCTGCTCAGGGAGCAACAGGAATGTACCACCAGAACCAGGGTACCGGTAGAGGGTATCCCCGGGGAACGGGGTACACTGCGGGTAAACACGAGCCAGAACGACCTAAGCAGACAAAAGTTTGTAAGCTGTGTGGTGACGGTAGTCACTTGGCCTGGCAGTGTAAGCTTTTTGTTCCGCCTAATTACCCAGTGTGTACAGTAGGGGGTGGCGGACAGTGGTTGTGTACCGTCGGGTCGGGTCATCCCATAAAGGTGCATTTACGGTTAAAGGGCACTATCTATACAGCCTTGGTGGACACCGGTGCTTCCGTGTCCATCATGAGTCGTAGCGTGTTAGGATCAGACGTCAGGCTGATACCGAACAACAGGAGATTAACGGCGGTGGGGGATAATGCGTTGCGGGTGTTGGGAGAGACAACTGTGGATTTCCAGCTAGAAGATAGATGGTTTAAACATAGTTTTGTAGTAATACAGGATATAGGGCTGAAACATACCAACATTATCCTGGGAATTGATTTCCTCGCAAAATACTCATGTACCATAGCGTTCAGCGCAAGGGGGAATAAATTGGTATGTGGGGGTCAAGCGGTAGACGTTAACAAGGTGAGGAGTAGAGAAGGAGTAGCAGTAGTGAGGGGTAACTGTGGTAACTCGGCTGGGGACCAGAATATACAGTGGGCAGTCACGGTACCCAAGGATGTCACCATTCCGGGAGAAGCATCCTTAGTGATTAAAATGGCATGTAAAGCCAAGGGAGTAGACGTTGTGCAAATTGAGCCATTGGATAATCCAGCAGGGTTGGTGATAATGGAGACTATTGAAGACATAAATGAAGGGGTAATTCGGTTGAGGGTTTTTAATCCCTCTCGGTGGCCAGTCACCTTGAGTAAGCATGCACAGGTAGCGTGGGCGCACCCTGTGGAGGAGATTATTGCAGCCATGTCAGTAAGTCAGAGTGAGGGCGATGAGGATAGAATGGATAAATTAATGGGAATAGTGGATAGGATGTCCATGGAAAGGGAGGTTAAGGAAGCCTTAAGGGGCTTAGTCAGGGAGTTCCCGGATGTTTTTGCGTTGAGAGGGGAACCCCCAGGGTGCATTACTCAAGGAGCACATAGAATTGACGTAGAGGGCGCACATCCAGTATATACGAGAGCATATAGAATACCAGTGGCACACCAGAGGGAGGTGAAAGAGGAGATAAGCCAGCTAAGGGAGCATGATATCATTGAACCATCCAGTTCACCGTGGCACAGCCCTCTCGTAGAAGTCAGGAAAAAGAATGGGGGAGTGAGGTTATGCGTAGATTTCCGCAGAATAAACAAGCTGACGAAAGACGAAGCATACCCATTACCTAACATACAGGACACATTGACACACTTGAAGGATACACAATATTTTACCACATTAGACCTACTCAGTGGGTATCACCAGATACCGCTGGAGGAAGAGTCGAGGGAAATCACAGCGTTTAGTGCGTGCAACGAGCTCTGGCAATATAAACGACTTCCTTTCGGGTTGAAGTCAGCACCTGCTGTGTTCAGTAGGCTAATGATGAGTGTATTATCGGGGTTGATAGGTCCCACAGCGTTGCTGTACCTCGATGACGTAATCGTGCTGGGAAAGTCATTAGAGGAGCACATGCATAATTTGAGGAAACTCTTGCTAAGGCTGAGGTCACACAACCTCAAAGTGAATTTCGAAAAATGCAGTTTTTTTGGAGAATCGGTAACATTCCTGGGTCATACAGTGGGCCGGATGGGTATCAGTCCATTGCCAGATAAAACCAGGGATATTCAAGAGTTCCCAGTTCCACAGAACAAGAAAGAGTGCAAATCTTTCCTGGGGTTGGTTAGCTATTATCGGCGATTTATTAAAGATTTTTCAAAAATTGCAAGACCATTACATCAGATCAGTGGACTTGCAGAGTTCGTGTGGGGGAAGGAACAACAGCAGGCGTTCCAGGTACTGAGGGCTGCTGTCAGCTCTCGCAGTATCTTGGCGCACCCAGATTTTAGCAAACCATTTCTGGTGTATGCGGATGCTTCTGGAGCAGCGATAGGTGGTGTGGTAGCTCAGGTGGATGAGCGAGGACGGGAGCGTCCCATTGCATTTTGTTCACGAGTACTATGTCCTGCAGAGAGGAACTATAGTACGATTGAGAGGGAAGCGCTAGCGATCACATTCATATTACAACGGAACCGGTACATCTTGCTTGGACATGAAATTTGGCTCAGAAGCGATCACAAACCCCTTAAGTATGTGTTCGAGTCCAAGGAGCCTTGTCAGCGACTGGCACGGTGGGTTACCTCGCTCTCAGAGTTTAACATTACAAACTTTGAACATGTACCAGGGAAAAGCAATGTGGTCGCTGACGCGTTGTCAAGGTGTCACAATGTAGCAGTGGTGAGTGAAAGGGGGGAGGAAGATGTGTCGTGGAATGTGAGGGAGTTGATACGAAGTCAGGAAGGTCACCCCCTGTGGGGGGAGGTAAGGAAGTTTTTGAGGGGTCAGCGTGCGGAGTTGAGGAAGTCACTTCCAGCACCAGTGGATGAGTTTGTGGTTGAAGATGAGGTGTTGTATCATCTTGGTAGGGTTTCGGGTATACGGTCTGAACCAGTATACCAGGCAGTCTTGACACCGGAGTTCCAGAGGACTGCAATGTATCTGTGTCATAACATCCCAGCAGCAGGCCATGGAGGGGAGTCCAAGACGTTGCAGAGGGCACGTCAAAGGTTCTATTGGCCATCCATGGGTAAAGATATCAAGGTCTATGTAGCCTCTTGTGACAGTTGTCTGAGGTACAAGGCACATAGGTTGGGGGCGGAACCTTTGCGTAGGTGGCCGGAGGTGAGTACTCCCTTCGAGAGAGTACACATAGATCTCATTGGGCCGCTACCACAAGCTCATTCAGGGGCGAGGTACATATTTGTAGCAGTGGATGCACTCACACGGTTCACTGTGGTGAGTGCCCTCCGTTCTAAGTCGGCAGAGGATGTGACCCAGGCCATGGTGGAAAGTGTGTTAACCAGGTTTGGGGCTCCTCAACAAGTTGTGTCAGACCAAGGGTCAGAGTTTATCAATCAAGTATTTCAAAGCATCGCGAGTGTGTATCAATTCAAACATACTCCAGTGCTGGCATATCGACCATCGGCGAATGGTTTGGTTGAAAGACACAATGCTGAAGTAATCAGTATTCTGCGGCATTTGGCTGCTGATGATGTGCTTGCATGGGATCAGAGTTTGTCGATGGTGGAGTCGGCGTTCAATAGGTCGGTGGGAGAAACCCCGCATTTTTTGTTGCATGGGTTCGATCCCCGACTTCCGTTCACGACGTTCACAAGCAAGCAACCGCCATGCTATGCGTTAGACTTCAAAAGTGTTGTCTGTAGGCGAGCAACCAAGGCATTTGACTTGGTGAAACTACATTTAAGAAAGTCGACAGAGGTAGCAGAGGAATATTATAATGCGCGGAACAAGGGCCAAGCAAAGGTGATCAATGAAGGTGATAGGGTATTCGTGAAGCAGATGCACGCTCAGGCAGAAGGTAAGTTGGCACCCAAGTTTGTGGGGCCATGTCGGGTAATTAGCAAAAAGAATGCAGAAGTGAAGGTTAAGGTGCTAAACACAGGGCATGTGTTCTGTCACCCAGACCGCGTCTATACACTGACCGGTCAGGCAAGTGAGGAGCCATACCCTACGGGGAGTGTGCCAGGGGAGAGCACACCAGCGGCTGAGAACATAGGTAGGGGTACGAGGAGTTGGCAATCAAGGGTAGATAACACAGAACAGCCTTCGCAGGACCGGGGACAAGGTCCACAGGCGATGGTGACACATCGCTATCCGACCCGCTCTCGTGGGGTCATGAACACAGAAGGAGCATAGTATGTACTGTAGAGTAGTGCATGGCCATGGTAGTTTTTGTAGTGTGGGGTAGTGTGTAGAGTGTGGTGTGTAGTGGTGCATGGGCATGGTAGTTTTGTAGAGTGTGGGGTAGTGTGTAGAGTGCGGTGTTGAGTGGTGCATGGGCATGGTAGTTTTGTAGAGTGTGGGGTAGTGTGTAGAGTGCGGTGTTGAGTGGTGCATGGGCATGGTAGTTTTGTAGAGTGTGGGGTAGTGTGTAGTGTTGTGTAGAGTAGCATGTGTAGTGGGTGGTGTAGTGTTGTGGCGTTTGGACGCCTGGTATGGAGTG
Source organism: Procambarus clarkii (assembly GCF_040958095.1). NCBI lineage: Eukaryota > Metazoa > Arthropoda > Malacostraca > Decapoda > Cambaridae > Procambarus > Procambarus clarkii. The sequence continues at coordinate 2,448,861 of NC_091203.1, forward strand.
TGGTGTTGTGGAGAGCATAGCGGCACAGGAGGCCAGGTGGTGGTGGGTACGGTGAGTATCGGTGTAATGAGGTCAGGTGCGTCAGGACGCAGAGCCTGGCTGTTGAGAGACGTGGTGTTATAATGAGGTCATCAGTGGTTGGGTTGACCAGAGGTGATGGTGTGTCGGAGTGGGTAAGTATTATGGATAAGATTATAATGTAGAATTTCAAAATTTCAGGTGTTGGTGGTTGCAGTGAGCGAGCCAAGTAGATATACTAATTTCTCATTAATTAAGTTGTTACAGGAATCTCGCTAGAAGCGAGCCAGTGGCAGTATGATGCTTTAGTGACATTAGTTGTGAAATTATTTTAATGAGGTATTTATTGTGATAATGTATGTGTATGTATATACTGTATATTACCTCATCGGCACCATTACTGAGTGTTAGGCATGAGAAGGTCCCCCGGGATCATGTCACAGAGCTTCAGGTAGAGTAGAAGGGAAGCTATGAGGCTACACTCAGTTATTCTAGAAAAAAAGGGGGGTGGAAGTGAAGCCAACGTAACGTTATAGGCGAAATTCGCCCCCTGACATCAGAGCAGGGATAAGGGCCAGCTACAATGGTTTTGCAGCTGCGCTCAGGCTATATACGGGGAGAGAGTAAGGAGCCGAGGGGGTTATGTAATAATGGGATCGAGCCAGGGGGCTCCGAGGGAATATTTTGCAGGTACAGCGGTCGGGAAGGTGTGAATACAGGTGGACACACTCTGGGCGGATGGGCCTAGACCAGAGAGCTGTGAGGGATCTACAGCGTTCTGGGATTGGTGCCTGGAACGAGACGTCAGCACAGACCCAAGGGAACATGACCCTGGGGTAGGAATCTCCGTTGCTCTGGAGGCCAGGATCACGTTACCTCAGAGCAACGATGGGACATTGACAACATTCACCAGGCTGGACAGCCTGGGTTTTGTCTGGGTCATGGAGGATCTATGACCTAGCAACCATGGGACACGAAGACAAGAGAAGTGATGCTGCCAATTGTGGAGGAGGCCAGTGAAACATTGTGTGATCATTGTAAGCCCTTATGTCAACAGTACAGGGCAAGATGTTAAATTATTAACTTGTTACTAAGGATGAAGAACCTTAGATATATATGTGTTGTGTATATATTAATGACTAGTGTCATTTCTGTTTAAGTGCCAGCATTCTGGTCCATGTAATTTTATGGTTATGTTTGTATGTAATTATATGTCAGCAGTTTAGCTATATGTGCATTGTTGGAGATGGGAAAAATTATTACCGACTATTTTACCTGTGCTATGATGTGAATATAATGTATATGTTGGAGAAGTGTTGTGAGTCATGTCGGGGAAAATTTTAATTTATTTCATTGTGTGTATGATGAACTTATTGGATGATTTTTTAGTTGTACACATATGGTGGGTGCATCCTCCAGGTCCTTGCACTAATGGAACCATTGCAATGATGCATATGGGGACATATGCGTGTTTAAGGAGGGGAGTGGTGTTGTAATCCACAAGTTAGTAGGAATTATTAGCTAGAGGATCATTACTACAACACTTAACGAATGATGATTGAAAGTACATGTAAGTAGACA
>NC_091203.1:2452959-2555459 GCF_040958095.1 Procambarus clarkii
AAAGTAAGATTAATAATTCTAACACGAATTTTCTCGATCTTTCGTACGTTTCTTTTCACTGTTGATGGTAATTCAAAGATCAATTCTCCAAAATTCATTTTTATTTCTAGTCTGACGCGACACTTGAGCGCGTTTCGTAAAACTTATTACATTTTCAAAGACTTTAGTTTACACAAACACACAACTTTAACTGAATAGAGCTTAAACATCTTTCGAGTTTTTATACCTACATTTGGGTGAAGTGACATGTTACAATAGTTTTGGATGAGGTGAAAATAAACTTTTAACACAAGACAGAACACGAAAACAATGAAATACAAACAGGTATTAAAAGTAGGTAACTGCAGAAGGCCTATTTTTATTGGCCCATATTTCTTGATGCTTCTATATTGGAGCGGAGTCTTGAAGTGGGTAGAATATAGTTGTGCATTAATTGGCTGTTGATTGCTGGTGTTGACTTCTTGATGAGTAGTGCCTCGGAGACGTCGAGCCGCCTGCTATCGCTGTATCTATCGATGATTTCTGTGTTGTTTGCTAAGATTTCTCTGGTGATGGTTTGGTTGTGGGAAGAGGCTATATGTTCCTTAATGGAGCCCTGTTGCTTATGCATCGTTAAACGCCTGGAAAGAGATGTTGTTGTCTTGCCTATATACTGAGTTTTTTGAGGCTTACAATCCCCAAGAGGGCATTTGAAGGCATAGACGACGTTGGTCTCTTTTAAAACGTTCTGCTTTGTGTATGGAGAGTTTCTCATGAGTAGGCTGGCCGTTTTTTTGGTTTTATAGTAAATTGTCAGTTGTATCTTCTGATTTTTGTCTGTAGGGATAACGTTTCTACTGACAATATCTTTCAGGACCCTTTCCTCCGTTTTATGGGCTGTGGAAAAGAAGTTCATGTAAAATAGTCTAATAGGGGGTATAGGTGTTGTGTTAGTTGTCACTTCAGAGGTTGCATGGCGTTTCAATTTCCTTCTTATGATGTCTTCCACGAAACCATTGGAGAAGCCGTTGTTGACTAGGACCTGCCTTACCCTACAGAGTTCTTCGTCGACTTGCTTCCATTCTGAGCTGTGGCTGAGGGCACGGTCGACATAAGTGTTAACAACACTCCTCTTGTACCTGTCCGGGCAGTCACTGTTGGCATTCAGGCACATTCCTATGTTTGTTTCCTTAGTGTAGACTGCAGTGTGGAAAACTCCGCTCCTTTCCATGACTGTTACATCTAGAAAGGGCAGCTTCCCATCCTTCTCCATCTTGTAAGTAAAACGCAACACAGAATTCTGCTCAAATGCCTCCTTCAGCTCCTGCAGATGTCTGACATCAGGTACCTGTGTAAAAATGTCGTCAACATACCTGCAGTATATGGCCGGTTTCAAGTTCATGTCGACTAAGACTTTTTGCTCGATGGTACCCATGTAGAAGTTTGCAAACAGGACACCTAGGGGAGAACCCATGGCGACCCCATCTACTTGCTTATACATGTGTCCATCCGGGCTCAAGAAGGGTGCCTCTTTAGTACAAGCTTGGAGTAGTTTCCTTAGACTGTTTTCTGGTATGTCAAGAGGAGTACAGGCTGGATCATGGTACACTCTGTCGGCTATCATCCCGATTGTTTCATCCACAGGTACGTTGGTAAACAGATTCTACGTCCAACGAGGCTCTTATCCCTGTGGCCCGTGTTCCCCACAGGAAGTCAACAAATTCCTTTGGAGACTTCAGGCTGAAGGCGCAAGGGACATAAGGATTCAGCAAGCCGTTGAGTCGTTTCGCCAGTCTGTACGTGGGTGTGGGTATCTGGCTGATGATTGGCCGAAGTGGGTTTCCAGGCTTGTGTGTCTTGACATTTCCATACGCATATCCAGGTTTATATTCCCCAATAATATTTGGCAGGTGGAGTCCAGATTTCTTGGCGTTCACAGTTTCGATCAATTTGTTGACCTTTGCTTTCAGTTCGGCTGTAGTGTCCTTCGTTACCCTTTGGAATTTAGTTTGGTCAGAGAGTATGAGGTTCATTTTCGCCAGATATTCGTCTTTTTTAAGAATTACGTATATTGGCGACTTGTCGCCTCTCCTGACAACTATCTCCTTGTTCTCACGAAGGCTCTTAGCTGCCGCTTTGAGCTCGGGGGACAGTATGGTGCTTCTGTAGTTGCCTCGATTCTTTCCTCCTTCCGCAATAAGTTCTGCTTGTAAGGTATCTTTGGTGGTGATCTTCTTTTGTGCTTCGAGGTCGAATATGTCGTCCAACAGAATCTCCAACTCCACTTTCCGGGCCATCTCACTCGGTCTGGACATAACGTGACAGTTTATACCCAGATTTAGGAGAGTGACTTGGTCCTCAGTGAGGTTGATTCCTGCAAGGTTCAGGAAGCCATCTCTTGGTTGAATTGAGGTCAATTATGTATGAGTTGTTATGTATGAGGTCAATTATGTATGAGGAATTATGTATGAGGTCAAAAAATTGACCTCATACATAATGAAATGGGTAGCTTTATCATTTCATAAGAAAAATATTAGAGAAAATATACTAATTCAGGAAAACTTGGTTTATTAGGCAAATCGGGCCTTGCATAGCAGGCCGAGTACGACGTTCTGGCTACTAGGTACAACATATATATATATATATATATATATATATATATATATATATATGTCGTACCTAGTAGCCAGAACGCACTTCTCAGCCTACTATTCAAGGCCCGTTTTGCCTAATAAGCCAAGTTTTCATGAATTAATTGTTTTTCGACTACCTAACCTACCTAACCTAACCTAACCTAACTTTTTCGGCTACCTAACCAAACCTAACCTATAAAGATAGGTTAGGTTAGGTTAGGTAGGGTTGGTTAGGTTCTGTCATATATCTACGTTAATTTTAACTCCAATAAAAAAAAATTGACCTCATACATAATGAAATGGGTAGCTTTATCATTTCATAAGAAAAAAAATAGAAAAAATATATTTTTTCAGGAAAAAATGGCTTATTAGGCAAATCGGGCCTTGCATAGTAGGCCAAAAAGTGAGTTCTGGCTACTAGGTACGACATATATATATATATATATATATATATATATATATATATATATATGTCGTACCTAGTAGCCAGAACTCACTTCTCAGCCTACTATGCAAGGCCCGATTTGCCTAATAAGCCAAGTTTTCATGAATTAATGTTTTTTCGTCTACCTAACCTACCTAACCTAACCTAACCTAGCTTTTTTTGGCTACCTAACCTAACCTTACCTATATATATAGGTTAGGTTAGGTTAGGTAGGGTTGGTTAGGTTCGGTCATATATCTACGTTAATTTTAACTCCAATAAAAAAAAATTGACCTCATACATAGTGAAAAGGGTAGCTTTATCATTTCATAAGAAAAAAATTATAGTAAATAAATTAATTCAGGAAAACTTGGCTTATTAGGCAAATCGGGCCTTGAATAGTAGGCTGATAAGTGAGTTCTGGCTACTAGGTACGACATATATATATATATGGTCCGTGAAACATGCGAGGGAGGTAACTGGGGCAGCGCGGGTCTCCATGCCCGCAACGCCTAGTTTCGGGCCAGTGCGTACCCATATCCGCAGCCGGTCTCCAAGGTATTATATATATATATATATATATATATATATATATATATATATATATATATATATATATATATATATATATATATATATATATATATATATATATATATATATATATATATATATATATATATATATATATATATATATATATATATATATATATATATATATATATATATATATATATATATATATATATATATATATATATATATATATATATATATATATATATATATATATATATATATATATATATATATATATATATATATATATATATATATATATATATATATATATATATATATATATATATATATATATATAATATATATATATATATATATATATATATATATATAGATATATATAGATATATATATATATATATATATATATATATATATATATATATATATATATATAGATATATATAGATATATATAGATATATATAGATATATATAGATATATATAGATATATATAGATATATATATATATATATATATATATATATATATAGATATATATATATATATATATATATATATATATAGATATATATATATATATATATATATATATATAGATATATATATATATATATATATATATATATATATATATATATATATATATATATATATATATATATATATATATATATATATATATATATAGATATATATAGATATATATAGATATATATATATATATATATATATATATGAGAAAGGCAGCAAGAACACGCAAGCAATAAATAACTAAGAACTCTATATGACCCGACCAGGATTGGAACCCATCACGCCAGGATCCCTCCTGAATGTACCTGGTACCGTGATCACTACACCAACTGATCAGTCGTGAAGCTTAGTTAATTAGCACCAGATTGTTGTTGTTGTTTTAGATTTAGCCAGTCAAAACAAAATGTACGTGTAGCACGTGTTATAATGAGCCAGTAATTGAGTTCAGTTATTCACGATAACTTTGTTACGTGAATAAAGCACCAGGACTGACCAATCCTTATATAGACGATCAATTGGTGCAATGATCATGGTACCGTGTACGTTTGGGGTGATCTTGGACGTCAAGGGGTTCGAATCCTGGTCGGGTCATTTAGAGTTATTAATAATTTATGGATTGCGTATTCCTAAAGCCCATCAGTGTCACAAAAGATTTGTTTATTTATTTACAAGGACAGGAAGCCCAGAGGTAACCCGCGCCCCCCCCCCCCCCCCCTAGACCAACGCCTGACTTCCCCAACCGATAAGCATTGCCTAACTCCTGGGTACCTATTTCACCGGGCATCAGGTATAAACAGCCGTACCCAAATGTCTTTTCTTGCAACATATCCTACATGTAAACAGGACAGTTACCTTAAGAATGACCACTTTGGGGTCACCACTGTCCGGCCGGAGGTAGATACAGCCGCCTTTGCTGCCCCGCTGGAGTACCAGGTCCCTCAGCTCCCCGCACCAGTCCTCCTCCAGGCACCGCCAGATGTCATACGAGTCGCACACACACCCGACGTCCCCTGCGGGAGGGACATCCATTTATATACACTGCAGGATATCTTCTTCTTTTAACTTATATTTCGTAATCATATCTGCAATTAGCTCTGAACATTAGTGGTATTTAGTCTATAAGAAAGCTACTTTTTGGTCTTAACAAATGTGCAAGATATGTGTAAATATTTAGTCCAAAATGATCTACTACCAGAAAATTTTGGCAAATATCGCAAGTTTACTAAAGGCAGGTAGTAAATGTGGGTGATTGTAACCTTTCCACCATTGCCCGCAGAATGGAGCCACAGGATGAACATCCAATTATGAAACTAGCTCACCACATATATAAGTTGCTGTTCTAGGAGGCTGTACTTGTAGTTGGTCTCAAACCCAGTAATTGTTCATATAACACGATATATTAAAATTTACAGTTAGCTTATGAATATTGTAACTTGTTTAGCTAAATGAATTATGTGTCTTTATGTGCATGTGGTGATGGTTCCGTTCCACTATCCCTCATACGACAGGTAAGGGGCTCACTACCTCCCACAGGATGGATATGGGGCCCACTACCGCCTATAGAATAAGTATGGGGCCCACTACCGCCCCACAGAATAGGTATGGACTTCGCCATCGTTCACATGATGGGTATGGGTTTCACTTCTGCTCACAGGATGGGTATAGGGCCCTTGTTATGATGTTGATGCCATCTGTTGAGTTCACCCGACCCAAATTCTTTTAGGAGAGTTGTTGTGACGTTGTCAACGCCATCTGTTGAGTACCCGACCTATTTTTCTGTTCCTCAGTGGAAGCTGTGATCTTATTGACACCTGTGCAGTTTCCTTCTTACTATTCATCTTTTACTCTTCAGAAGTGATGTGATATGGGTGGTACCTTGGTCCATAGAAATCAATTCACCCAGGGTAGTCTCGCACTCAAGACATGTTCCAGTGGGAACAAGTGGGGCGAATTGGTATAGACTGGAAATTCTCTGTGATACCCAGTGAAGTATTAGTGATTGACCGACGCATGCTGGGATGGCCAAGTTGAGTACCAAGTACCTTGAATGGCAAGAGGCAGTCCACCATGAGTGGCCAGCAAGGGCAGTCCTGAATGCAAGACTTGTTTCGGTGGGAACAAGTTGGGCGTGTTCTTGGGGACAGTTAATCGTCTGTAGAAGCCAACGACCTATTGGTTTTGGAACAACGTATTCCAGGGTGGTACAGTTTTGTTAATAGATGGAATTAATCTGCCTGACCTCTAAGTTAAGGCTTGTTAGTGGTTAAACCTTTAGAGGAAGCCAGCGACCGTTTTGCTGGAGTTTCGAGGTAGTGTTTAGACACTGTGATGATTCTGTGGAGGACTGGCCTGTGAATTGTTGAGAAAAGTGATCTCGCTGGCATGTATCTCAGAAAAAAGGTTTGGGGAAGAAGCCTTGAGTGTTTAGGAAGAAGATTCGCCGCACCAGTGTTTCGATGGCAGAAGTTTTTGTAGTGTCTTGTATGAAAGTGATACGTACGGTGTTACCCGTGATGTTTAATTGTAATAGGTGTATATTGTTGAAGATAAGATTGAAGTGCATGTGGTGAGGGGTTTTAGTGTTGCTTACCCCCATTCTCGTTTAGTTGTCTATTACTGATCAGTTCTTAATAACTTAACCCTGGTTGGGGTTGGATCTGGTAAGAAGAGGCACTAAGGCCCTATAGAAAGAGAAATGAAAAGAAGCCGGGTTACTGGGTAAGTGAGGCCGTAACACACGTTAACAGCTTAGAGTGAAAATGGGGGTTAATACTAAATACAATAAAATTGACATTCCTTCACTGAAATTTTTGTTTAAATCTACTTGTGGCCAACAAAAATTCTGATGATAGATACATTACGGAAACACTCTTCAAAATGTAAAACAATAACTGGCATCACTGCTCAAGTCCCTCTCCACGGCTTATCAATATTTTTTTTTTCTGGCACCACATGTAATGTCTTCACAATTACTCTGATGATAAGTTAAGTCACAACATTGGATATTAGTAGACAAACTTTAGTACAAATAAATTATCCCGACGACCAGCAAATCATAATTCCAACTTCTCCGAAGACCCTGTGTTCCGCTTCCGGTTTGGCTTTAGGCGGGAAACACTCCCTCCTCCCTGGGAGTGTCAGCGGAGGCTCGCCTTCACCCAACTTGTAACCAACATAACATAAAATTGTGGGTTCATTCTTTCCATTGAACGTAACTAAATAAAACTATGGGACTATACTTGTGTAGTCTAAGTAAAGACTATAATTCTGGACTATTTACAGTGAGGGGGGGGGGGGTAGTATGACTATTGGGGAGAGAGGGGTGTATCTTGGCGGTAAATGTCTATATATGTGGAAATAGTGGAACGTGTGTAATAACGTGTGTTTCCTCAGTGGAAACCAGAGGTCAAAATTGAGCTAAATAAACTGCCTTATAGTATTGGAAACGCATCACGAGGTGCATTTGTTTGTATTTTCCCTGCCAGACGTAAGACTATTCTTGTTTCTCAAAGAGCATTTAAAGACTGAGCTTGGGGTTGATTATTAAATAATAAAATAGGCACCAACTATGTTTACTAATACTTTCTAATCATTTGTAAAGTAAACCTGAGTAAACTTGGGATAGGAATGCTGTAAGATTAGTTGAGTAGTCTGCTGGCAGTGAGTCTACTGAGGAAGAAGAGTGGAGATGCGCTCTCTTCTCTGGCTGGCGTTGTGGTGAAAGGAAACCTCCTCCCCTTCCTCTGTTTCTTTATTTCTGTGTCGTTGTTATCCAGTTAAGTAGTGTTACGGTGCCCTCTCCTATTTCTTTCGTTTGCCGGCTTAAAGAGTCATATCAGCTCTCCCTACTGATTCTCTGAGGTTCAGGGAGTCTAATGATATATGTGGCGACCAGACCGGCTGCCAGTTAAGGCATGGAAGTTATATTATAAGTTGTAAATAAAGGAAAATTGGCGCCCTGTTATAAAATGAAACAGTATCCCCTACGGCAGATGTGACCTTTTGGAAGGGACATTAGTCGATCGCGGATTGGTCGACGTAGGTCGCGGGCGACAAATCAGGGCCCGCCATGACGTCACCGAGTGCCCCGGGCGGCGCCAACGTCAGAGTTGTACTGACCGTGGAAGCGACAGGACGCGCCTCGGTCTGCTCTCGAGGATTGGAGGCTCTGCAAGCCTTTTTCAGTGGATTGAGCTGGCCTTCGTTGCTCACCATAGTTATTGGAGACCCTGCGCTTCTGGGAAGCCAAAGAGGAACCAAGTTCAGTGAGCAGAGAAGTGCCCAAACTTGGAAAATAGTCGGCGACGACGCTGGGCGGCGCCGCTGGCTGGACGTTGAGGTCTGGAAGGTGGGCGAGCAAGCTAGCTGTGACTAGGGTCACATCCACTGAGAATCTTGGAAGGACGACACTGTGCCTAGGACAAGGAGCGACGCCCTGTGGGAGAGGCGAGTGTGGGGAAAAAATAGTGATTAGCTCAGCGCCCATCGATGAACCAGGATTGGGGCAGCTGAATCTCAGGGATTGGAACGGCGACGACGCGAAGGCTTCACGACACCTGAGGACCTGTGGAACGCCCTGGATCGTCAAGGATCGACCCAAGGAAGCGTGGGAACCTCACACCATCGAGGGACAGGCGTCGTGAGCCAGGAACGTAAGGTAGATCATTTTCCCTCCCATTACCCCTTGTATGAGTAGGCTAGTTAGGCCACAATATTTACTCGTGTATGTGGCAGCAAGACTTTATTACTTTAATAGTAGAATAGGCTGCAAGGCAGCTTGTGTCCAGGACTGTCAGAGAGGACAGTGTGTACGGATGACAGGACAGTGAAGGAGAGGTGCCGACGTGGTGAAGAGGCCCTCCTGTGAGAGTGTGAAACTCCTGTCCTTCTGCCCAGTTGAAGGGGTGTTGGAGGTCGTGGAAGAAGAGGCTGACGATCGCCAGACTCATTATCCATATTCCATATTCATGTATTACTTGTGATTGTGTGTGTGTGTTCATGTAATTTGCGTCAGTAAATCCACACATTTTATTACTGTGTTTGAGTGTGCCTCCATTTGTGATATTTCTCTATGAGCATACATTTCTGGCTACAAACGATATATGATACACCCACTGAACTGCATTGCTGGGGTGCAGATATAATAACCCAGCTGGCGACCTTGCTAAGAGGAAGATAGAGAAGACAGGCGGGAAAGGAGTTCCTGCAACCTTTTTTGTCTGGCAGGCAAGACTCAGGGAGGTTATGTTTATAGGTAAGCCTGAGTCTTCCTTCACTCCCCCACGGGTCTAGGCCGGAACTGTTAACAGCAGTTTCCCCGTGGTTGACTGAAGGGCTTCCAGGGTGAATCAATGGCACCCCTTTGTGGTGGAAGCAAAGACCTGCGGAGGTGGGCATCGTTGGTCCTATCTTGTGTGACCAAGGAGACTCCGGTGAATCCAGGGAGTCGGAGGGGCTGAGTATTTGGGCCCTTTGAGCCCCTAGCAGTTAAGTGTTAGCAGAGCCCCGGACCGCCCACCCCCACGTGACAAGAGAACTGGCGACCTTGCCAGGATTCGAACCCCGGTAGCCAAGAACTGGGAACCTCGCCAGGTAGCGTGGATCAAGCTACAGTGTGGACCAAATTTCAAGACAAGTGTTGCCAGGGTACTAATACAGTGTGGCCAGTGAATTCGGTGGTACTGTTACTCAACCGGCTAAGGGACTGAAACAGTGAAATTAGTGCCTACTAACTTGTCTGTGCCGTCGTGTATGCTTGATGATATAGAGATGGAGGAAGACAAAGTAAAGAGATTTATTGACACAAGGGACGAGAGAATTTTGGAGGAGTGTACCAAGGCCCAGCTCCAACAAGTGGCAAACCACTTTGGGATCAGGTTGAGGACGACTAAGGTAGCAGAGCGAAGGATAGAGATCATGGCACAGCTCACAGCTCGAGAGGAAGGGACGGGAGAGGAGCCATCTCAAGAGGAGCCGTCCCGAGGAGAGCCATCGCAAGGTGAACCGTCCCGACTAGGGCCTCCCCAAGCGCCTACCAGTGTGGAGAGAATTCACAGTGAACATGGGAGCAGTGGAAGGTCCAGCTGTAGTAAGAGGAGCCTGCAACTGGAAATAATGAAGATGCAACTGGAAGCCCAGCTGCGACGAGAGGAGAGAGAAGCACGGCTGCAGCTGCAGCGAGAGGAACGTGCGGCTGAGCTGCAGCGAGAGGAACGTGCGGCTGAGCTGCAGCGAGAGGAACGTGCGGCTGAGCTGCAGCGAGAGGAGCGAGAAGCTCGGCTGCAGCGGGAAGAAGGAGAGAGACAACTGCGACTGGAGGAGATAAGGGCAAAGAAAGAAGTCGAATTGCGTCGCGTTGAACGCGGTCTGCCCTCACTACCTGCACGGCGGGATGACCTCAAGGTAAGGGAACGTGACTTACCTACGTTCGAACCACAAGAAGCTGAGGCGTTCTTCGAACACTTTGAACGGATAGCAACTCTGAAGGAGTGGCCGGAAGATGATTGGGCTGCTCTGGTCCAGGGCAGGTTGACTGGTGAGGCCCGGGAAGCCTATAACATGCTGGACCTAGAGGAGTGTACTAGTTATGACGCGATTAAGAATGCGGTTCTCCACTCATTCCGGCTGACTCCGGAGATGTACCGGAAGCGGTTCAGAGAGTGTACAAGAGCGTCGGGAAAGACTTACGCCGAGACCGCCAGGGATATGGAACGGAAATTCCTACGATGGTTGAAGGCGGAGGAAGCGGAGTCGGTGGATGATATCAAACGACTGATAGTGATGGAGAAGTTTATGTCAGTGCTCCATCCTGAGTTGCGAGTGAGGGTGAGAGAAGCAGGTATTAAGGACCTGAAGGCTGCAGCGGATCGAGCCGACATGCTGGAGGAGGCACTACATATCAGGAGGGAGGGGCCGCCCAGACACTCGCCTTACCCCAGGTCGGGAGGGAACCTTAGGAGTTCAGGAGGAGCGAGGACGGGTGGGGACTCTCCCAAGAGTAGTGTGCCCGATGAAGTAACGTGGTTCAAGAGCTCAAGAGACGCGGGTAGGAAGCCCCAAGCTATGAGCAGTGGACCTAGCTCAGGAGCAAGTGCTGCAGTCCCGGACACGACGACAGGGAGTCCAAGGAGGACCCAGGGAGCGTCTGCAAGTGGTACCGCCAGAGTGACTAGCGAGTGGCCGCCCAGGGGAGGTGGCCGATGCTACAACTGTGGCGTGAGAGGACATTATGCCCGCGAGTGTGGGGAGCACCAAAGGAATGTAGGATTAATGTTGGAAGAGGAGAGAGTGTTTGTCCACACCCCATATTATAGTGGACCCAACGTGAATGGTTGGGAAATGAAGTTGGGTGAACATCCCTTCGTTTTCGAGGCCAACGTGAAGTTTGGAAAGTCAGACCCAGTGGAGGTTGCCGTGCTTCGAGATACGGGTGCTGACATAAGTATGGTGACCAGGAGTATTCTCCCCAAGGAATTTAATGATTCACCTGTGGGAGTGGTGAGGATACGCAGTGTGGGGGAGGAATACAGGTTGCCACTTCACGAAGTACAGCTGATTGCCGACTACGGAGTCGAGAGAGCTATAGTAGCTGTAGCCCCTAAGTTACCCCTAGAGCATGTACAGATGGTGCTGGGTAATGACCTCGGAGGAGGCAGGATACAACCCGATTGGGCCAGGAGTGCCTATGTTGCAAGCAGCGGTACAACCCTGCCAGGTGAGGTATCGGTCGTTCCAGATGGTGGTGAGGAAGCCGACTTCGCCAGGGAAAACGTCGCCAGAGACGACGACAACGAGGGCGAGAGTGCAGAGAGGTCGTCGGAGGTTGTGGAAAACCCCGACGGGGACCTCCGACTAAGCCTGATGATGCGTGTGGAGGAGTGGCGAGGAGCAGCTGTACAAACGCCTGGGGCGGTGAAGAGGCTGCAGACCGCACTCCCTCCATACAGAAACGTAAATAAAGTAAGCTCAGTGGATGAGCGAACGGCGGTGAGGGGCAGAGTGGAGGAGCCACGACGCAAAGCACCCTATGCCGGCCAGATGAATAGTGGTAGGTGCAAGGTGAACCACCGTGGTGAGGTGAGCCACAGGGAGGTGGATGAGCCCAACCACGAACCGAAGAAGACGTCTGCAGGGAAGAGAATCTCATGGAGGAGTGAAGATGTTCGTCGGGAACGAAGGAGCGAGTGGTATAGGAAAGGCAATACGAAGAAAGCAGGGAATAGATACACCCAGGGTAGGCGCCAGCCTAACCAGAGGGGCATTGGGCCATCGCAAAAGCCTAGTGTGGAAGAGAGGAAGCTGCTGGATGGAGTACAGGTTACAAGTGCCACTGTGAGGAGACAACGCACCTACGGGAGAAGAGGAACCGAGAAGAGAGAAGATTGGCGAAGAGGAGATCATGAGAGGAAACATGGAGTACCTGTAGGACGCAGTGTAAATGCAAGACTATCTCGGAGTGCACGACGCGGTGGAGGCGCTGCATGCACTGAATCTTACAGTGGTAACGAGCCGTGGGAGTACACTCGTAGCCACGGAGAGGGGATTTCTTGTAGGTGTTCAGGGAACACCCATCACACCCGGTACTATGCGAGGTGGAGATACAATGAGGCAAGTGACTGGCAAGGTGGTACGAGCCACGTCACCAACTGGAGGAGAGACACTTCAGGAACGGAGGGAGCAAGAGTATAGATTGCCCTCTTGAGTGCTGCTCTTCCGATATGACTCTTATTTTAAGGGGAGGGGTATGTTACGGTGCCCTCTCCTATTTCTTTCGTTTGCCGGCTTAAAGAGTCATATCAGCTCTCCCTACTGATTCTCTGAGGTTCAGGGAGTCTAATGATATATGTGGCGACCAGACCGGCTGCCAGTTAAGGCATGGAAGTTATATTATAAGTTGTAAATAAAGGAAAATTGGCGCCCTGTTATAAAATGAAACAGTATCCCCTACGGCAGATGTGACCTTTTGGAAGGGACATTAGTCGATCGCGGATTGGTCGACGTAGGTCGCGGGCGACAAATCAGGGCCCGCCATGACGTCACCGAGTGCCCCGGGCGGCGCCAACGTCAGAGTTGTACTGACCGTGGAAGCGACAGGACGTGCCTCGGTCTGCTCTCGAGGATTGGAGGCTCTGCAAGCCTTTTTCAGTGGATTGAGCTGGCCTTCGTTGCTCACCATAGTTATTGGAGACCCTGCGCTTCTGGGAAGCCAAAGAGGAACCAAGTTCAGTGAGCAGAGAAGTGCCCAAACTTGGAAAATAGTCGGCGACGACGCTGGGCGGCGCCGCTGGCTGGACGTTGAGGTCTGGAAGGTGGGCGAGCAAGCTAGCTGTGACTAGGGTCACATCCACTGAGAATCTTGGAAGGACGACACTGTGCCTAGGACAAGGAGCGACGCCCTGTGGGAGAGGCGAGTGTGGGGAAAAAATAGTGATTAGCTCAGCGCCCATCGATGAACCAGGATTGGGGCAGCTGAATCTCAGGGATTGGAACGGCGACGACGCGAAGGCTTCACGACACCTGAGGACCTGTGGAACGCCCTGGATCGTCAAGGATCGACCCAAGGAAGCGTGGGAACCTCACACCATCGAGGGACAGGCGTCGTGAGCCAGGAACGTAAGGTAGATCATTTTCCCTCCCATTACCCCTTGTATGAGTAGGCTAGTTAGGCCACAATATTTACTCGTGTATGTGGCAGCAAGACTTTATTACTTTAATAGTAGAATAGGCTGCAAGGCAGCTTGTGTCCAGGACTGTCAGAGAGGACAGTGTGTACGGATGACAGGACAGTGAAGGAGAGGTGCCGACGTGGTGAAGAGGCCCTCCTGTGAGAGTGTGAAACTCCTGTCCTTCTGCCCAGTTGAAGGGGTGTTGGAGGTCGTGGAAGAAGAGGCTGACGATCGCCAGACTCATTATCCATATTCCATATTCATGTATTACTTGTGATTGTGTGTGTGTGTTCATGTAATTTGCGTCAGTAAATCCACACATTTTATTACTGTGTTTGAGTGTGCCTCCATTTGTGATATTTCTCTATGAGCATACATTTCTGGCTACAAACGATATATGATACACCCACTGAACTGCATTGCTGGGGTGCAGATATAATAACCCAGCTGGCGACCTTGCTAAGAGGAAGATAGAGAAGACAGGCGGGAAAGGAGTTCCTGCAACCTTTTTTGTCTGGCAGGCAAGACTCAGGGAGGTTATGTTTATAGGTAAGCCTGAGTCTTCCTTCACTCCCCCACGGGTCTAGGCCGGAACTGTTAACAGCAGTTTCCCCGTGGTTGACTGAAGGGCTTCCAGGGTGAATCAATGGCACCCCTTTGTGGTGGAAGCAAAGACCTGCGGAGGTGGGCATCGTTGGTCCTATCTTGTGTGACCAAGGAGACTCCGGTGAATCCAGGGAGTCGGAGGGGCTGAGTATTTGGGCCCTTTGAGCCCCTAGCAGTTAAGTGTTAGCAGAGCCCCGGACCGCCCACCCCCACGTGACAGTAGACTGTGTAGTATCCTCATTGTCTGGCATAAACGTGTTCTATGTGTAGAGTATTGATGTGTAGCAATTAGGTGTTCACTAGTGTTTATTTTTACAAGTTACTCTAGAGGGTTCCAGGGGAACCACGTGGGCTCCAGTGTTACCAGTAAGCTCCCTAGAGTCATTGCCAGTGTCCCTCGCCTAGTAGAACTTTACCCTAGTGTGTTCTCAGTGTAAAACCTTGTATCCTGCTTATGTGGACCAAGGCTTTTAACGTAAGATAGTGTGGTAAAGTAATTATTATTATTGTTATTGGTGTGAGTGTATATGGGGGGTTGTTAAGGGGTTAATAAATTAGTAAGTTAGTTAAAGGAGTATCCATTCTTCCTGTGTAGGAGATCTATGATCAACCTCTAGTCTGACATGACCTAGTAGCAAGTTATTATTCACTGTGGATAGTTTATTTTGGGGGCCGGGCCTTTTAGATCTCCCATATTTGATAACTCTTAATGCTAACTACTACCCATACACCCCTGTTATACTATATCCCCCATAGTACAGACTCCCATTTGTAACACTTTAGTGCAAATAAATTCTCCCGACAACCAGCAAATCATAATTCCAACTTCTCCGAAGACTCTGTGTTCCGCTTCCGGTTTGGCTTTAGGCGGGAAACACTCCCTCCTCCCTGGGAGTGTCAGCGGAGGCTCGCCTTCACCCAACTTGTAACCAACATAACATAAAATTGTGGGTTCATTCTTTTCACTGAACGTAACTAAATAAAACTATGGGACTATACTTGTGTAGTCTAAGTATAGACTATAATTCTGGACTATTTACAGGGAGGGGGGGGGGTAGTATGACTCTATTGGGGAGAGAGGGGTGTATCTTGGCGGTAAATGTAACAACATTAATACTGACTTAATTATCTATTTCACTACACTACAACACACTAAACTACACTCCACGTGTGGATTTGTTCAATAATTTATTTATTTATTTATTTATTTATTTATTTATATTTACAAGAGTTTTTACATTCTTGTAAAGCAGTATCATTCAGAACTACCGTGTTCAATTCAGTGGCGGATATATATAATTATGTGAATAGTTACAGCATTATCGTCTTTGTCATTTGCCCTAAACAAATAATAATTAAACCATTCTCCGGCATATATTACTGCATTTGAAAGCATTCATCATGTCCTTCACAAGGAAACTACTTATAGGTTACACAGACACTGCAGAAATCCTGGATCCTAGAAATCAGATATGCAGTATTACAAGAAACTAGCCTTGATCCTAACTAGCTCTAACACAAAATCTTGCAGTTAGGCTTGGTTATCTTTCATTTAGAGTGATGTGTGGTAGCTTGCTGCTCTTGTGATCACGAAAGAGCAAGCTCTCATCCCAAGCACAATACTTTCTCCGTGAATTCTTAATACATTGGATTTTTCGGTAAATTATCCCGGAGCTCAGCTTGAAAATCCAACACGCTTTTGGTTCATTCTTAACATCTTACCTTCAGGGTAGGTCTGGAGCAGGTGTCTGTGGGAGTCCACCTCCCGCTCCTTGCCCCAAGTGATGACGGTGGAGTGCTCTGAGGAGCGGGACGAGATGCCTCCCACCGTCTTGAGGTGGTAGTACTTCCTCAGCAGCGATGTCCCCGCCACAGTGTCTGACGCCTTCAATGTTTGCAGACAGTCAGAATCAAATACATAATATTCTTTTGTGTATGTCGTGTATTGTCAGCAATTGAAATGCGAACAAAGGATAATTTCGTATTACATGTGAATAGTGCATGATCCGAACACATATAAATGTGATTAGCGCATTATCCGAACACATGTAAATGTGAATAATACATGATCTGTGTGAGGAAGTGATTTATTCTTGATTCTAGAATAATAGAGGCAGATCATGCATATCTGGTGTCCTTGTGAAGCTAGAGCCGCTACAGGAGTGAGTGTTATGTAATAGCCTTTATGTACCCAATGAGAGATTAGCATAGGATATAAACATTACGAGTAGTCTGGAAAGATAGTCATCTTCCCCTACACAGTCCCCCGTGGCGTAGTGGTAAAACACTCGCCCGGCGCCTTGCAAGCACTTCGAAGATGGGTCAGGTGGGGAAGCTTGAGAATATTGGCCTTATGCATACCAATATGTCAGCCAATATTTCGCAGGTGATGAAGACTCAGATGTTCTCAACAGTTCATGCAGAATTAGTCAAGAACATGATGAGTCTCCTATCACGGTTCTCCACCTCGTCCAGAATTCGGATGAAAGATGAGAGGCCAAGCAGTGCAAGAGTGTGTACGCAAATGGAAGCGAACTTGTGTTTCATAGAAGCTTTTATAACTCCTGCTATCGAGAAGGCATGACCTTCTCCGATGGATAAACTTTCTCTCTCTCTCTCTCTCTCTCTCTCTCTCTCTCTCTCTCTCTCTCTCTCTCTCTCTCTCTCTCTCTCTCTCTCTCTCTCTCTCTCTCTCTCTCTCTCTCTCTCTCTCTCTCTCTCTCTCTCTCTCTCTCTCTCTCTCTCTCTCTCTCTCTCTCTCTCTCTCTCTCTCTCTCTCTCTCTCTCTCTCTCTATCTCTTTCTCTCATTCTCTCATTCTCTCATTCTCTCATTCTCTCATTCTCTCATTCTCTCATTCTCTCATTCTCTCTCTCTCTCTCTCTCTCTCTCTCTCTCTCTCTCTCTCTCTCTCTCTCTCTCTCTCTCTCTCTCTCTCTCTCTCTCTCTCTCTCTCTCTCTCTCTCTCTCTCTCTCTCTCTCTCTCTCTCTCTCTCTTTCTCTCATTCTCTCATTCTCTCATTCTCTCATTCTCTCATTCTCTCATTCTCTCATTCTCCCATTCTCTCATTCTCTCATTCTCTCTCTCTCTCTCTCTCTCTCTCTCTCTCTCTCTCTCTCTCTCTCTCTCTCTCTCTCTCTCTCTCTCTCTCTCTCTCTCTCTCTCTCTCTCTCTCTCTCTCTCTCTCTCTCTCTCTCTCTCTCTCTCTCAAACAGCAGAAACGTAAGGTAGCTACAATACATGAAATACGGTCCAGTATAATAACTAGTATGGTGAGAAGGTATGCGCTACTGACCTTAAAGTTGATCAAGTGCGCAGCGCCGCCCAGAGCGCCGGACTCTACAGAGGACACGCCCCGGTACCCAGCATCGTGTAGCTGTGGACGCAGTCAGGATTTTAAAATATACACAGTAATTCAGGTTTACCATGTAACCACCCCCTAATTCAGTAGGCGGCAGTGGAAAGATTATAATCACCTGTATTTATTGTCTACAGTTTGCATACTGTGGTAGTATGGTACCAAAAAAAAATGTTTGGCTACGATGTCTTGTAGTAGTTCATTTTGAAGTAAATATTTACACATATCTTGAACATTTATTATAGAGTTGTCTCCAAATTCATGTATCTTTTCGTACTCAATCACACAGGGGCGCCGGTGGCTGTGTGGATAGCACGCTGTACACGTAATCCTGTGGCCCGGGTTCGATTCCTGGCGCCAGCGAGAAAAAAAAATGGGCAGAGTTTCTTTCATCCTGATGCTTCTGTTACCTAGCAGTAAATAGGTACCTGGGAGTTACACAGCTGTTACAGGCTGCTTCCTTGTGTGTGTGTGTGTGTGTGTGTGTGTGTGTGTGTGTGTGTGTGTGTGTGTGTGTGTGTGTGTGTGTGTGTGTGTGTGTGTGTGTGTGTGAAAAATAAATAAATAAAAATTAGTAATTAGTAACAGTTGATTGATTGACAGTTGAGAGGCGGGCCGAAAGAACAGAGCTATACCCCCCCCCCCCGCAAGCACAAATAGGTGAATACAACTAGGTGAATACACAGTGACAGACAGTGTGCGAATAATTTTGCTGACACATTTACATTTGATCAGGTAAAGATTTGATTACATTTGATCTACATCAACAGCAAAAGCAAATTTTGAGTCTAAGTCGAGCAATAGTAAGATTTAGTCAGCAAGTTCTATTGAACGGTTCATAGTTATCTGAATCTTCTTGCATGATAATATGAGGAAAAATTGAATTTTTAGTGTAGATTTCAGTTTATCTCGGGTCTACAAGGCTTTCTTGACGTTCGTGGTGAGAAAAATTTTTGTTCTTAGGATACTTATGTAGGCAGTTCAAGATTATAGTCAACTTCCTTTTCAAGGGCAGAATCTCTGACTAATTACTGAGTAATAGCCCTCAGAAAGGGTATGGAGACCACTTCTGCCCACAGGATGGGTATGGGGTCTACTTCCGTCAATGAGATGGGTATGTGGTCTACTAAAACCCAGAGGATAGGTATGGGGTTTACCACCACTTATGGGATGGTTATAGGGTCCACTACCACCTACTGGATTGGTATGGGGTCCCCAACCCCCCATAGAATGGGTATGGGGTCCACTACCGACTATGGGATGGGTATGGGGGTCCACTACCGACTATGGGGTGGATATGGGGTACACCACCGCCCATTGGATGGGTATGGGGTCCACCACCGCCTATGGGATAGGTATGGAGTCCACTACCACTTATGGGATGAGTATGGGGTCCACCACTGCCTATGGGATGGGCATGGGGTCCACTACCGTCTATGGGATGGGTATGGGGTCCACCACCCCATACCCATAGGGAGCCGGTCGGCCGAGCGGACAGGACGCTGGACTTGTGATCCTGTGGTCCCGGGTTCGATCCCGGGCGCCGGCGAGAAACAATGGGCAGAGTTTCTTTCACCCTATGCCCTGTTACCTAACAGTAAAATAGGTACCTGGGTGTTAGTCAGCTGTCACGGACTGCTTCCTGGGGGTGAAGGCCTGGTCGAGGACCGGGCCGCGGGGACACTAAAAAGCCCCGTAATTATCTCAAGATAACCTCAAGATAACCACCGCCCATAGGATGGGTATGGAATTCACCACCGCCTATGGGATGGGTATGGGGTCCACTACTACTCATGGGATGGCTATGGGGGTCCACCACCGCATATGGGATGGGATCCACTACCACCTATGGGAAGGGAATGGGACCCACCACCCTCTATGGGATGGGTATGGGGTCTACCACTGCCTATAGGATGGGTAAGGAGTCCACCACTGCCTATGGGATGGGTATGGGATCCACCACCACCTATGGGCTGGGAATAGGGTCCACCACCGCCTAGATAACAGGTCACTGGAAACAGTAGACCCAGCAAACATTTTTTTTGTTTTCAAACAGTTTTATAAACATTTTCCTTCTTTGATCACATTTAAAATTACGTTTTTCAGACACTTTTGGAAAGATTGTAAAAACGAGTATAAACCTGAGGCCATAATGCCTACATGAAAGGTTTTTTGAATGTTATGATATAATATTTTATAAAAATTTAAAACAAAATATTGTTTTAATTATTTAATTATTGCTAATTATTTAATTGCTGTCATTATTAGATACAGCATTATAATCACTATTAAATTGTGATGACAGAGAGGGAGAGAAAGAGAGCGAGGCAAAATTAAGAGAGCTGCAAGGGGTTACAAAGCCGTATATGAAGCACAAGTTCTCTCTCATCTAGAGTATGCACCCCTTTCCTAGATCACCTGCCCACCGGCATTTATCAGCGTGT
The DNA here is from genome assembly GCF_040958095.1 of Procambarus clarkii. Lineage (NCBI taxonomy): Eukaryota > Metazoa > Arthropoda > Malacostraca > Decapoda > Cambaridae > Procambarus > Procambarus clarkii. Next base: position 2,473,148 of record NC_091203.1, read on the forward strand.
TGGACAAAGTGAAGAGATGGGCAAGAAGGCTCATCTCTAATCTTAGTCAAGTCTGGTGGGAACAGTCTGAACATCAGAGCCTGCAACACCGTCGTGACGTTCTTGGTCTTACTGTTATGTACAACATACTCAAAATTCCGCCCCTGGCCCAACTCCGTAGACTATTAGTAGTTGCCACCCATAGTACTAAGGCTCTTAACCTTCAATAGTCACATGCTGGAAGGGCCTTTCCCAAGAACATCACTCCATGAGCGATCATTCATTCCTAGGCTGACTCGCATCTGGAACTTGTTCGCTCAACAGGTTCATCAACGGGAGATCAGGTCAACTGATCACATGAAGGCACTGGCAAACAGTTTGCTACAGGCTCATCCTCTTCCTTATATGATTGTTACCCAATATTGTTAATGAATAAAGGCTATATCAACTGATGCATATAACAGGCTCGTGTAATAATTGAGCCTCTAGGCGTAGGTTTTAACTGAGCTGAGGTATGATTACAGCTCTTGCTTGCAGAGAGAGAGAGAGAGAGAGAGAGAGAGAGAGAGAGAGAGAGAGAGAGAGAGAGAGAGAGAGAGAGAGAGAGAGAGAGAGAGAGAGAGAGAGAGAGAGAGAGAGAGAGAGAGAGAGAGAGAGAGAGAGAGAGAGAGAGAGAGAGAGAGAGAGAGGAGAGAGAGAGAGAGAGAGAGAGAGAGAGAGAGAGAGAGAGAGAGAGAGAGAGAGAGAGAGAGAGAGAGAGAGAGAGAGAGAGAGAGAGAGAGAGAGAGAGAGAGAGAGAGAGGAGAGAGAGAGAGAGAGAGAGAGAGAGAGAGAGAGAGAGAGAGAGAGAGAGAGAGAGAGAGAGAGAGAGAGAGAGAGAGAGAGAGAGAGAGAGAGAGAGAGAGAGAGAGAGAGAGAGAGAGAGAGAGAGAGAGAGAGAGAGAGAGAGAGAGAGAGAGAGAGAGAGAGAGAGAGAGAGAGAGAGAGAGAGAGAGAGAGAGAGAGAGAGAGAGAGAGAGAGAGAGAGAGAGAGAGAGAGAGAGAGAGAGAGAGAGAGAGAGAGAGAGAGAGAGGAGAGAGAGAGAGAGAGAGAGAGAGAGAGAGAGAGAGAGAGAGAGAGAGAGAGAGAGAGAGAGAGAGAGAGAGAGAGAGAGAGAGAGAGAGAGAGAGAGAGAGAGAGAGAGAGAGAGAGAGAGAGAGAGAGAGAGAGAGAGAGAGAGAGAGAGAGAGAGAGAGAGAGAGAGAGAGAGAGAGAGAGAGAGAGAGAGAGAGAGAGAGAGAGAGAGAGAGAGAGAGAGAGAGAGAGAGAGAGAGAGAGAGAGAGAGAGAGAGAGAGAGAGAGAGAGAGAGAGAGAGAGAGAGAGAGAGAGAGAGAGAGAGAGAGAGAGAGAGAGAGAGAGAGAGAGAGAGAGAGAGAGAGAGAGAGAGAGAGAGAGAGAGAGAGAGAGAGAGAGAGAGAGAGAGAGAGAGAGAGAGAGAGAGAGAGAGAGAGAGAGAGAGAGAGAGAGAGAGAGAGAGAGAGAGAGAGAGAGAGAGAGAGAGAGAGAGAGAGAGAGAGAGAGAGAGAGAGAGAGAGAGAGAGAGAGAGAGAGAGAGAGAGAGAGAGAGAGAGAGAGAGAGAGAGAGAGAGAGAGAGAGAGAGAGAGAGAGAGAGAGAGAGAGAGAGAGAGAGAGAGAGAGAGAGAGAGAGAGAGAGAGAGAGAGAGAGAGAGAGAGAGAGAGAATGAAGAATGAGAATGAAGGCAGAGAGAAGATAGATGCAGAGAGAGACAGAAGGAGAAAGAAAGAGAGAGACAGGAGGAGAGAGATAGAGAGAGAGAGGAGAAAGGCAGAGAGGACACGTGCAGAGAAAAGGAGATACATATATAGAGAGAAGGAGATCGAAGCAGGGGGAGAGAGAGAGACAGAGACAGAGAGAGGAGAGAGAAGGAGGAACAGAGAGAGAGGAGAGAGCAGGAAAGACAGAGACATAGAGGAGAGAGAGACAGAGACAGAGAGAGGAGAGAGACAGAGACAGAAATAGAGACACTAAGATAAGGACAGAGACATAGACAGAGAGATGAACAAAGACATGAGGTCCACTACCACCTACAGGATGGATCTGGGGTTTATTACCATGCACATGATGGTTATGGGGTTTATTACCATACACATGATGGATATGGGGTTTATTACCATGCACAGGATGGTTATGGGGTTTATTACCATGCACAGGATGGTTATGGGGTTTATTACCATGCACAGGATGGTTATGGGGTTTGTTACCATGCACATGATGGTTATGGGGTTTATTACCATGCACATGATGGTTATGGGGTTTATTACCATACACATGATGGATATGGGGTTTATTACCATGCACAGGATGGTTATGGGGTTTATTACCATGCACAGGATGGTTATGGGGTTTATTACCATGCACAGGATGGTTATGGGGTTTATTACCATGCACAGGATAGATCTGGGGTTTATTACCATGCACATGATGGTTATGAGGTTTATTATCATGCACATGATGGTTATGGGGTTTATTACCATGCACATGATGGTTATGGGGTTTATTACCATGCACAGGATGGTTATGGGGTTTATTACCATGCACAGGATGGTTATGGGGTTATGGGGTTAACATTCAAAAAACCTTTCATGTAGGCATTATGGCCTCAGGTTTATACTCGTTTTTACAATCTTTCCAAAAGTGTCTGAAAAACGTAATTTTAAATGTGATCAAAGAAGGAAAATGTTTATAAAACTGTTTGAAAACAAAAAAAATGTTTGCTGGGTCTACTGTTTCCAGTGACCTGTTATCTAGGCGGTGGTGGACCCTATTCCCAGCCCATAGGTGGTGGTGGATCCCATACCCATCCCATAGGCAGTGGTGGACTCCTTACCCATCCTATAGGCAGTGGTAGACCCCATACCCATCCCATAGAGGGTGGTGGGTCCCATTCCCTTCCCATAGGTGGTAGTGGATCCCATCCCATATGCGGTGGTGGACCCCCATAGCCATCCCATGAGTAGTAGTGGACCCCATACCCATCCCATAGGCGGTGGTGAATTCCATACCCATCCTATGGGCGGTGGTTATCTTGAGGTTATCTTGAGATAATTACGGGGCTTTTTAGTGTCCCCGCGGCCCGGTCCTCGACCAGGCCTTCACCCCCAGGAAGCAGTCCGTGACAGCTGACTAACACCCAGGTACCTATTTTACTGTTAGGTAACAGGGCATAGGGTGAAAGAAACTCTGCCCATTGTTTCTCGCCGGCGCCCGGGATCGAACCCGGGACCACAGGATCACAAGTCCAGCGTCCTGTCCGCTCGGCCGACCGGCTCCCTATGGGTATGGGGTGGTGGACCCCATACCCATCCCATAGACGGTAGTGGACCCCATGCCCATCCCATAGGCAGTGGTGGACCCCATACTCATCCCATAAGTGGTAGTGGACTCCATACCTATCCCATAGGCGGTGGTGGACCCCATACCCATCCTATGGGCGGTGGTGTACCCCATATCCACCCCATAGTCGGTAGTGGACCCCCATACCCATCCCATAGTCGGTAGTGGACCCCATACCCATTCTATGGGGGGTTGGGGACCCCATACCAATCCAGTAGGTGGTAGTGGACCCTATAACCATCCCATAAGTGGTGGTAAACCCCATACCTATCCTCTGGGTTTTAGTAGACCACATACCCATCTCATTGACGGAAGTAGACCCCATACCCATCCTGTGGGCAGAAGTGGTCTCCATACCCTTTCTGAGGGCTATTACTCAGTAATTAGTCAGAGATTCTGCCCTTGAAAAGGAAGTTGACTATAATCTTGAACTGCCTACATAAGTATCCTAAGAACAAAAATTTTTCTCACCACGAACGTCAAGAAAGCCTTGTAGACCCGAGATAAACTGAAATCTACACTAAAAATTCAATTTTTCCTCATATTATCATGCAAGAAGATTCAGATAACTATGAACCGTTCAATAGAACTTGCTGACTAAATCTTACTATTGCTCGACTTAGACTCAAAATTTGCTTTTGCTGTTGATGTAGATCAAATGTAATCAAATCTTTACCTGATCAAATGTAAATGTGTCAGCAAAATTATTCGCACACTGTCTGTCACTGTGTATTCACCTATTTGTGCTTGCGGGGGGGGGGGGGGGGGGTATAGCTCTGTTCTTTCGGCCCGCCTCTCAACTGTCAATCAATCAACTGTTACTAATCACTAATTTTTATATATTTATTTTTCACACACACACACACACACACACACACACACACACACACACACACACACACACACACAAGGAAGCAGCCTGTAACAGCTGTGTAACTCCCAGGTACCTATTTACTGCTAGGTAACAGAAGCATCAGGATGAAAGAAACTCTGCCCATTTTTTTTTCTCGCTGGCGCCAGGAATCGAACCCGGGCCACAGGATTACGTGTACAGCGTGCTATCCACACAGCCACCGGCGCCCCTGTGTGATTGAGTACGAAAAGATACATGAATTTGGAGACAACTCTATAATAAATGTTCAAGATATGTGTAAATATTTACTTCAAAATGAACTACTACAAGACATCGTAGCCAAACATTTTTTTTTGGTACCATACTACCACAGTATGCAAACTGTAGACAATAAATACAGGTGATTATAATCTTTCCACTGCCGCCTACTGAATTAGGGGGTGGTTACATGGTAAACCTGAATTATTGTGTATATTTTAAAATCCTGACTGCGTCCACAGCTACACGATGCTGGGTACCGGGGCGTGTCCTCTGTAGAGTCCGGCGCTCTGGGCGGCGCTGCGCACTTGATCAACTTTAAGGTCAGTAGCGCATACCTTCTCACCATACTAGTTATTATACTGGACCGTATTTCATGTATTGTAGCTACCTTACGTTTCTGCTGTTTGAGAGAGAGAGAGAGAGAGAGAGAGAGAGAGAGAGAGAGAGAGAGAGAGAGAGAGAGAGAGAGAGAGAGAGAGAGAGAGAGATATAGAGAGAGAGAGAGAGAGAGAGAGAGAGAGAGAGAGAGAGAGAGAGAGAGAGAGAGAGAGAGAGAGAGAGAGAGAGAGAGAGAGAGAGAGAGAGAGAGAGAGAGAGAGAGAGAGAGAGAGAGAGAGAGAGAGAGAGAGAGAGAGAGAGAGAGAGAGAGAGAGAGAGAGAGAGAGAGAGAGAGAGGAGAGAGAGAGAGAGAGAGAGAGAGAGAGAGAGAGAGAGAGAGAGAGAGAGAGAGAGAGAGAGAGAGAGAGAGAGAGAGAGAGAGAGAGAGAGAGAGAGAGAGAGAGAGATAGAGAGAGATAGAGAGAGAGAGAGAGAGAGAGAGAGAGAGAGAGAGAGAGAGAGAGAGAGAGAGAGAGAGAGAGAGAGAGAGAGAGAGAGAGAGAGAGAGAGAGAGAGAGAGAGAGAGAGAGAGAGAGAGAGAGAGAGAGAGAGAGAGAGAGAGAGAGAGAGAGAGAGAGAGAGAGAGAGAGAGAGAGAGAGAGAGAGAGAGAGAGAGAGAGAGAGAGAATGAAGAATGAGAATGAAGGCAGAGAGAAGATAGATGCAGAGAGAGACAGAAGGAGAAAGAAAGAGAGAGACAGGAGGAGAGAGATAGAGAGAGAGAGGAGAAAGGCAGAGAGGACACGTGCAGAGAAAAGGAGATACATATATAGAGAGAAGGAGATCGAAGCAGGGGGAGAGAGAGAGACAGAGACAGAGAGAGGAGAGAGAAGGAGGAACAGAGAGAGAGGAGAGAGCAGGAAAGACAGAGACATAGAGGAGAGAGAGACAGAGACAGAGAGAGGAGAGAGACAGAGACAGAAATAGAGACACTAAGATAAGGACAGAGACATAGACAGAGAGATGAACAAAGACATGAGGTCCACTACCACCTACAGGATGGATCTGGGGTTTATTACCATGCACATGATGGTTATGGGGTTTATTACCATACACATGATGGATATGGGGTTTATTACCATGCACAGGATGGTTATGGGGTTTATTACCATGCACAGGATGGTTATGGGGTTTATTACCATGCACAGGATGGTTATGGGGTTTATTACCATGCACATGATGGTTATGGGGTTTATTACCATGCACATGATGGTTATGGGGTTTATTACCATACACATGATGGATATGGGGTTTATTACCATGCACAGGATGGTTATGGGGTTTATTACCATGCACAGGATGGTTATGGGGTTTATTACCATGCACAGGATGGTTATGGGGTTTATTACCATGCACAGGATAGATCTGGGGTTTATTACCATGCACATGATGGTTATGAGGTTTATTATCATGCACATGATGGTTATGGGGTTTATTACCATGCACATGATGGTTATGGGGTTTATTACCATGCACAGGATGGTTATGGGGTTTATTACCATGCACAGGATGGTTATGGGGTTATGGGGTTAACATTCAAAAAACCTTTCATGTAGGCATTATGGCCTCAGGTTTATACTCGTTTTTACAATCTTTCCAAAAGTGTCTGAAAAACGTAATTTTAAATGTGATCAAAGAAGGAAAATGTTTATAAAACTGTTTGAAAACAAAAAAAATGTTTGCTGGGTCTACTGTTTCCAGTGACCTGTTATCTAGGCGGTGGTGGACCCTATTCCCAGCCCATAGGTGGTGGTGGATCCCATACCCATCCCATAGGCAGTGGTGGACTCCTTACCCATCCTATAGGCAGTGGTAGACCCCATACCCATCCCATAGAGGGTGGTGGGTCCCATTCCCTTCCCATAGGTGGTAGTGGATCCCATCCCATATGCGGTGGTGGACCCCCATAGCCATCCCATGAGTAGTAGTGGACCCCATACCCATCCCATAGGCGGTGGTGAATTCCATACCCATCCTATGGGCGGTGGTTATCTTGAGGTTATCTTGAGATAATTACGGGGCTTTTTAGTGTCCCCGCGGCCCGGTCCTCGACCAGGCCTTCACCCCCAGGAAGCAGTCCGTGACAGCTGACTAACACCCAGGTACCTATTTTACTGTTAGGTAACAGGGCATAGGGTGAAAGAAACTCTGCCCATTGTTTCTCGCCGGCGCCCGGGATCGAACCCGGGACCACAGGATCACAAGTCCAGCGTCCTGTCCGCTCGGCCGACCGGCTCCCTATGGGTATGGGGTGGTGGACCCCATACCCATCCCATAGACGGTAGTGGACCCCATGCCCATCCCATAGGCAGTGGTGGACCCCATACTCATCCCATAAGTGGTAGTGGACTCCATACCTATCCCATAGGCGGTGGTGGACCCCATACCCATCCTATGGGCGGTGGTGTACCCCATATCCACCCCATAGTCGGTAGTGGACCCCCATACCCATCCCATAGTCGGTAGTGGACCCCATACCCATTCTATGGGGGGTTGGGGACCCCATACCAATCCAGTAGGTGGTAGTGGACCCTATAACCATCCCATAAGTGGTGGTAAACCCCATACCTATCCTCTGGGTTTTAGTAGACCACATACCCATCTCATTGACGGAAGTAGACCCCATACCCATCCTGTGGGCAGAAGTGGTCTCCATACCCTTTCTGAGGGCTATTACTCAGTAATTAGTCAGAGATTCTGCCCTTGAAAAGGAAGTTGACTATAATCTTGAACTGCCTACATAAGTATCCTAAGAACAAAAATTTTTCTCACCACGAACGTCAAGAAAGCCTTGTAGACCCGAGATAAACTGAAATCTACACTAAAAATTCAATTTTTCCTCATATTATCATGCAAGAAGATTCAGATAACTATGAACCGTTCAATAGAACTTGCTGACTAAATCTTACTATTGCTCGACTTAGACTCAAAATTTGCTTTTGCTGTTGATGTAGATCAAATGTAATCAAATCTTTACCTGATCAAATGTAAATGTGTCAGCAAAATTATTCGCACACTGTCTGTCACTGTGTATTCACCTATTTGTGCTTGCGGGGGGGGGGGGTATAGCTCTGTTCTTTCGGCCCGCCTCTCAACTGTCAATCAATCAACTGTTACTAATCACTAATTTTTATATATTTATTTTTCACACACACACACACACACACACACACACACACACACACACACACACACACACACACACACACACACACACACACACACACACACACACACACACACACACACACACACACACACACACACACACACACACAAGGAAGCAGCCTGTAACAGCTGTGTAACTCCCAGGTACCTATTTACTGCTAGGTAACAGAAGCATCAGGATGAAAGAAACTCTGCCCATTTTTTTTTCTCGCTGGCGCCAGGAATCGAACCCGGGCCACAGGATTACGTGTACAGCGTGCTATCCACACAGCCACCGGCGCCCCTGTGTGATTGAGTACGAAAAGATACATGAATTTGGAGACAACTCTATAATAAATGTTCAAGATATGTGTAAATATTTACTTCAAAATGAACTACTACAAGACATCGTAGCCAAACATTTTTTTTTGGTACCATACTACCACAGTATGCAAACTGTAGACAATAAATACAGGTGATTATAATCTTTCCACTGCCGCCTACTGAATTAGGGGGTGGTTACATGGTAAACCTGAATTATTGTGTATATTTTAAAATCCTGACTGCGTCCACAGCTACACGATGCTGGGTACCGGGGCGTGTCCTCTGTAGAGTCCGGCGCTCTGGGCGGCGCTGCGCACTTGATCAACTTTAAGGTCAGTAGCGCATACCTTCTCACCATACTAGTTATTATACTGGACCGTATTTCATGTATTGTAGCTACCTTACGTTTCTGCTGTTTGAGAGAGAGAGAGAGAGAGAGAGAGAGAGAGAGAGAGAGAGAGAGAGAGAGAGAGAGAGAGAGAGAGAGAGAGAGAGAGAGAGAGAGAGAGAGAGAGAGAGAGAGAGAGAGAGAGAGAGAGAGAGAGAATGAGAGAGAGAGAGAATGAGAGAGAGAGAATGAGAGAGAGAGAGAGAGAATGAGAGAGAGAGAATGAGAGAGAGAGAATGAGAGAGAGAGAATGAGAGAGAGAGAGAGAGAATGAGAGAGAGAGAATGAGAGAGAGAGAATGAGAGAGAGAGAATGAGAGAGAGAGAATGAGAGAGAGAGAGAGAGAGAGAGAGAGAGAGAGAGAGAGAGAGAGAGAGAGAGAGAGAGAGAGAGAGAGAGAGAGAGAGAGAGAGAGAGAGAGAGAGAGAGAGAGAGAGAGAGAGAGAGAGAGAGAGAGAATGAAGAATGAGAATGAAGGCAGAGAGAAGATAGATGCAGAGAGAGACAGAAGGAGAAAGAAAGAGAGAGACAGGAGGAGAGAGATAGAGAGAGAGAGGAGAAAGGCAGAGAGGACACGTGCAGAGAAAAGGAGATACATATATAGAGAGAAGGAGATCGAAGCAGGGGGAGAGAGAGAGACAGAGACAGAGAGAGGAGAGAGAAGGAGGAACAGAGAGAGAGGAGAGAGCAGGAAAGACAGAGACATAGAGGAGAGAGAGACAGAGACAGAGAGAGGAGAGAGACAGAGACAGAAATAGAGACACTAAGATAAGGACAGAGACATAGACAGAGAGATGAACAAAGACATGAGGTCCACTACCACCTACAGGATGGATCTGGGGTTTATTACCATGCACATGATGGTTATGGGGTTTATTACCATACACATGATGGATATGGGGTTTATTACCATGCACAGGATGGTTATGGGGTTTATTACCATGCACAGGATGGTTATGGGGTTTATTACCATGCACAGGATGGTTATGGGGTTTATTACCATGCACATGATGGTTATGGGGTTTATTACCATGCACATGATGGTTATGGGGTTTATTACCATACACATGATGGATATGGGGTTTATTACCATGCACAGGATGGTTATGGGGTTTATTACCATGCACAGGATGGTTATGGGGTTTATTACCATGCACAGGATGGTTATGGGGTTTATTACCATGCACAGGATAGATCTGGGGTTTATTACCATGCACATGATGGTTATGAGGTTTATTATCATGCACATGATGGTTATGGGGTTTATTACCATGCACATGATGGTTATGGGGTTTATTACCATGCACAGGATGGTTATGGGGTTTATTACCATGCACAGGATGGTTATGGGGTTTATTACCATGCACAGGATGGTTATGGGGTTTATTACCATGCACAGGATAGGTCTGGGGTTTATTACCATGCACATGATGGTTATGAGGTTTATTACTGCACACAGTATGGGTATGGGGTTCATTTTGACCCAAAGGGTGGGTATGAGGTCCAATGCCGCCGCCCATAGGGTTAGTATGGACTTCACAACCCCCCACAGGATGGGTATGGGGTCCACTACCCCCAACTGGATGGGTATGGCGTAGACTCTCACCCACATGATGGGTATGGGGTCCACCATTACCCACACGACGGGTATGGGGTCTACCAGCACTTACAGGACGGGTATGGAGTCCACCATCACCCACAAGACAGGTATGGGGTCTGTTAGAAATGGGAGTCTGTACTATGGGTGATATAGTATAACATGGGTGTAGGGGCAGTAGTTAGCATTAAGAGTTATCAAATATGGGAGATCTCAAAGGCCCGGCCCCCACTAAATATAGAGAAATAACTTGTAGTGGCTTATTACAGCAATAGTCAGCCTAGAGGTTGATCATAGATCTCCTACACAGGAAAAATGGATACTCCTTTACTAACTTACTTATTTAATAACCCCTTAACAACCCCCCATATACATTCACACCAATAACAATAATAATTACTTTACCACACTATCTTACGTTAAAAGCCTTGGTCCACATAAGCAGGATACAAGGTTTGCACTGAGAACACGCTCGGGTAAAGTACTACTGGTTAAGAACTGAGGCTTGATGCAGCTTAGGTAGTGAGACCACGTGGTACTCTAATACAACACAACACAACACTTAGGGGTACCCAAAACACTGGCAAATACTACCCCCAGGTCTCACCAAACTTTACTTCCAGAGTAGGCACACTTATAACACAGGATATACTTAACTTAAGGTAAGGGAAATAAGTAAGAGGAAAGGTAGAAGGGGAGAGAGGTGCAGCCACAGAGTCCCTCTGTTCACACCTCGAACGCCAACAGAGAAGAAAGCTTCCAGCGACCAGCTCAGGGCTCCCGCATTGAGTGGTGCCGGGAGGAGTCTAATTGATCGTGCAGCTAAACACATTAAAAATCTTCCCCTATGCAACATATTGTTACTTTACTCGTCCTCAGGGTAGTTAATCTTATAACAATGTTATACTTAATCCACAACAAGCTCAAGAGTCTGAATGCTTGTGAGCAAAAAGATTCGTCCTACGTTTGGCAGGGAAGATACGAACAAAGACACGTCGACTTGCAACTTGCCACTGTAACGTAGCTTACTTAGTTCAATTTGACCTCTGGTTTTCACTTGAGGAACCCAAGGTCGTAACAGGGTCCACCACCACTCACAGGATGGGTATTGGGTCCATCACCACCCACAGGACGGGAATGAGGTTCCACTACCACACACAGGACGGGTATAGGGTCCTCCACCACCACTCACAGGACAGGTATGGGGGCACAATGCCGCCTACTGCATGGTATTGGCGAGGCTTTCTTTCCTCTTGTCGGCGCCAATACGAAGCGAGGGGGTATTCCAGTCACACCCGTGGCTGTGCGCCGTGTGGAGCTGAATACGACCATGGATTCTTCTGTCCCTCAGTCTTTTCACGACCGGCAATGTCCAGGGCGCAATATACTCCGGTGTAGCCTCTACAAAGACACCAACAACTCTTTCCCAAGGCCGCCATCCTTGCTAGCTCACTCAGCCGCTGCCAGGGAGATTCCTTCGTGGTGGTACTTGTAGAAGCTCAGAAGGAGGAATCTTCTTTTCAGCTTCAACCCTCAGGTAAACAGTTCAAGGGTGCAACAATGGCAGACTATATACCAAACACAGCAGTAAAATTGTCCACATTTACTAAAACAAATATTTACAACCCCACAAAATTCTGATGATATTGCAACACTCTTATCATCAGATCACTCATACATTTTGGCAACACTCCTCAAAAATGTAAAACAATAACCAGCAACACTGCCCACTGCACATTAAAATTCGTCTTTCCATCCAACAATGCTTTCTATAATGATAATAATGACCTTGTGTATCAAACCAACTATAGTGACAGTATAAACACTTGAGTATACCTGCGAGTATATATATGTGAGTATACTCCCTCACGGATAATCAGTAGCCAAGCATAAGAGATTTGGGGAGGTCCTCATCCTCTTGATCCCGGTTGGTCATCTATCGTCCTCGTTGAATCACAGTGGTATGGCTGACGGAAATGTCCCAAACTCTCCTCGTTTCCAGTTCACTTACGTAGTGGTTTACCGACGGCTCCCGTGTTGTCTGGTGAAGTTCCCGGAGTCCATTCAATCATGTTACCTCTCAACCGGCAGATCGTCGAACAGGACTGCTTGTTTGTATCAGGTCGTCACAAATCCCAGGAGCGACTCTCAGGTTACCCAATTGCCTTCCCAGCCTGAACTCCTGGTCAACAGGTAGAGTCACGCATCTTGGTCTCTCTTCTCGCGGTTTTTAAAGGCTTCTTGGGCAGTTGCTCGAGATCTCCAATGTCTTCGACGATTCCGACAAGGTGGTCCCCACGTCCACATGCTAGACTGCTTCTTGCTGGAGAGACAAATAGTGCGTCCGTTCACTGCAGTTGCTGAAATTGTAGTCGCACCGCCTGTGACTCCCGCCCATGACGAGGGCACTGACGTCATGTCACGTCACGCGACGGCACGTTATAATTGGTTGCGTTCCCTGCAGCCAGCCTGCATTAGGAAGCCGAGGTACTGGCAACCATGTCTGCAGAAAGAGCAGCCAGTAATCAGCTTCCACCAGATGTATTAGCAGTGCAGGCAGGATTAGAGGAAAAAAGGTGGCACAGAATCCTTACAGCATGTGCAGAAGTCTCTGACACTAATACCCCTTTCACACTGGATGAGCTCAATTGGACTAAGAAAAACTCCAAAGATACATCCCCTGGAGACGACAAAATAACCTATAAAATGATTAGAAACCTCGGCCCAGAGGGAGACGCTGCATACCTAAGGTTGATTAATTTAGCCTGGACTTCTAAAACTAGACCTACAGCTTGGAATAGGGCAGACATAGTGCCGATCCTAAAACCCAAAGATCCCGCTAAATCAAAGCCGATCTCATTTCAAAGCTGTGAAGGCAAGACGGCTGACAGAATGGCACTCAATAGGCTAGAGTGAAAAACGCCAGAACTGCACCATGATATGTATGCCTATAGAAGAGGGGTAGGCACAGTGAAATGTATTACAACACTGTTAGCCCACTTGAATGACAGACCAGGAGTGCTGATATTCCTGGGCCTCGAGAAAGCCTTTGAACTGGCTAGCGCTCCAGCGATTCTCTGCTGCCTTATCGACAAAGTGGTCAAAGGTAACCTGCTCTCCTGGACCAAAAACTGTCTCATAAACAGAGAAGCAATAGTAAAATTTCATGGCACAGTCTCTGAATACAAAAGACAAAAATGGTACACCGCAAGGAGGCATTCTCAGCCCCCTCTTCTTCAACTGTTTGATAGAAAGAATACTGAGGCTGAAACTGCTACAACACTGCAGGCTGCTGAACTACGCGGACGACTTTGTCATCATCATAAAAGAAAGGGATGCAGTGTGCCTTGCACCCAAATGCTTAGACTGCATAAGTGACGAGGCAAAGCAGATTGGTATCAAACTCAACCCCACAAAGACAAAAGCCATTCCCATAAAAATAGTGAAGCACAACATCCAACTCATAGTATAGGGCCAACCAATTGAATGGGTAGACACATATCAGAAGCTAGGGATAATCCTGGACACACATAATTTTCAATGCTGAGGTCACTTACTTATTAAGAGAGAGAACTGCGGCCCGGACGGCAATCCTCAGGTCGCTAACCTCCCTCTCTGGAGGAGCTAATCTGCAAGTTCTTTGCACATACTATGTACAGGCAGTCAGATCAGTGATCGACTATGCCGCATCTGCACTCACAAGCCTATTACAGCAACAGTGGAAAAAGCTTAAAGTTGCCCAAAACAATGCTATGAGACCTGCCCTGGGAGCTCCTATTAGGACCAGGTTTGAAACTCTAAGAATGGAAACCGGTTTGCCCTCCCTACAAGAAAGAATTTCGCAAAGAACAACTATAATTATCAGTAAGATAATTGTTTCCCCTGATTCAGTCCTGGTATGACAAGCCTTGGTGGTTGGACTTGGCCAACACAACAGAAACTCTTGGGCTGCCAGAACGGGAAAAGTCCTCAACAAACAACAATTAAAAAGCATGATCCTTGATAGAGGTGATCAACCACACCCAAACTACACATGTTCTCCACCGTGGGAGGAGCCTACCTTCAAATAGTAATGGAAGGTCTTCCAATGAAAAAGGCTGCCTATGATAAAAACAATCCTAAGGCGCATCATAGAAAACCAAATGAGCAGCATAGCAGTAGCAGGAGCCACCCACATCTTCACAGACGGATCGGTGGACACGGAATATGAGAGTGCTGGCGCTGCTCTTTGTACTGACAGCGAACAGGCATTTTGGAGATTGGGAGGACCAGTATCATCAACCCAAACTGAGTTGTTTACCATACAACAGGCTATTGCATATGTGATTGCACAAAACACTCAAAATGCAATCATACACAGTCTCAAGAGCTGCCTTCACATATTAGGACAAAAGAACTGGAAAGACAATGTGGGAATAATTACCACCGTTTTGTATCTTGGAGCAGTAGCTAAAGGCAAAATACTCAACATAACTCTGAACTGGATCCCATCCCATGTTGGAATCCCATTAAATGAGAAAGCCAATGAAATTGCTAAATTGGCAACTCGTCATCCAGAGATACATAAAACAATCCAACCTAGTCTAGTGTACATAAAAAACACCATCACCACAACCTCTCACACCTCAACAAAGCATATCTACACCAGAGAGTAGTAGTAGGTTCGCCATCTGCAATATGATATCTTCAGGCCATCAAGTTAGACAGGTTAAACATCCCAAAAGGAATCGACAGGGAAATAGCAGTTTGGTTATATAAACTACGTCTAGGTTACAGTCGATGCAACTGAGAGATTGGTGAACCCTGACAGAGTGAATGCATCTTCTGCCAAACAGTCACAGAAAAGTCACTACTACACTATTCCTGGAATGTGAAGCAACCAACGACCTTAGAAAAGCTTTAAGAGTCACTGAATCTTGCAGTAACCACCCAGAAGTCATCAACACTCTTCTGGTCAAAAAAGGTGTCCAGAAGCTGGACACCCTCATAAACACTGTCAAGCAGTATCCTCCACCGCGATAGCAGCCTGACGATATAAATGCGACCACAGCACACAAGATACATTCATTAAAAATATAAAATGAAATCCTCCACTTACGGGCTATTCGTGCCCGTGCCACCTCCTGATTGGCTTAATCTTAGTCAATCATCAGTCAATCAATCGGCGGAGAGCCAATCACAGTTCTAACCTTCCTGAGGACCCAGTGTCTCTGTTCCGGTTTAGCACTAGGCGGGAACCGCTTCCTCCTCCCTGGGTGTTTCAACCATCTTTCCTCAAAGGTTGGGCTTCTTACCCGCCTTCACACAACTTGTAACCAAAAATATTCTGGGTTCATTCCTGTCCGTAAATGTAAATAAATAAAACTTTGGGGATTCTGAACTATTTACAGGGTCTACGACTTGCTAAGACTCTGTATAAGCAGGAGAGGAGTGTATCTTGGCATTACACGTAACAGTTTTGGTCCACCACCGCCCACATGAGGAGTATGGTCCACAACCGCCCACAGGATGGGTATGGGTCCACAACCTCCCACAGGATGGGTATGGGGGTCCACTACCGCCCACAGGATGTGTATGGGATCCACTACAGCCCACAGGATGGGTATGGGGTCCACTACCGCCTACAGGATGGGTATGGGGTCCAATACCGCTAACAGTATGGGTATGGGGTCCACTACCGCCCACAGGATGGGTATGGGGTCCACTACCGCCCACAGGATGAGTATGTGGTCTACTACCGCCCACAGGATGGGTATGGGGTCCACTACCGCCCACAGGATGGGTATGTGGACCACTACCGCCCACAAGATGGGTATGTGGTCCACTACCGCCAACAGGATGGGTATGTGGACCACTACCGCCCACAAGATGGGTATGTGGTCCACTACCACCCACAGGATGGGTATGGGGTCCACTACCGCCCACAAGATGGGTATGTGGTCCACTACCGCCCACAGGATGGGTATGGGGTCCACTACCGCCCACAGGATGGGTATGTGGACCACTACCGCCCACAAGATGGGTATGTGGTCCACTACCGCCCACAGGATGGGTATGTGGACCACTACCGTCCACAGGATGGGTATGTGGTCCACTACCGCCCACAGGATGGGTATGGGGTCCACTACCGCCCACAAGATGGGTATGTGGTCCACTACCGCCAACAGGATGGATATGGGGTCCACTACCGCCCACAGGATGGGTATGTGGTCCACTACCGCCCACAGGATGGGTATGTGGTCCACTACCGCCAACAGGATTGGTATGGGGTCCACTACAGCCCACAGGATGGGTATGGGGTCCACTACCGCCCACAATATGGGTATGTGGTCCACTACCGCCAACAGGATGGGTACGGGTCCACTACCGCCCACAGGATGGGTATGTGGACCACTACCGCCCACAAGATGGGTATGTGGTCCACTACCGCCCACAGGATGGGTATGGGGTCCACTACCGCCCACAAGATGGGTATGGGGTCCACTACCGCCAACAGGATGGGTATGGGGTCCACTACAGCCCACAAGATGGGTATGTGGTCCACTACCGCCCACAGGATGGGTATGGGGTCCACTACCGCCCACAGGATGGGTATGTGGTCCACTACCGCCCACAGGATGGGTATGGGGTCCACTACCGCCCACAGGATGGGTATGAGAATTCACAATAAGTGAACTAAACTAAGCTAAATTTAATATATCCCAACTTGGGTTGATTATTTTCGTATAAATTTGTTGTGCCATTGGATTCGTTTCCCACTTATAATCGGGAATTCCGGGCACGAATCCCGATTAGACATGATTGGATGTTGGATATTTCCAACATCGAATACAGCATTGTTGTATTCTCATTACTTATTACTAACCATACTTAATATTGTAGTAAGTAAAATTAACAACTCGTAGAATTCTCCTGTACTAATAATTCATCTGTGCATTAGGCTAGAATTCTCACGTCACCTGACGCCAGTATTGTGTCAGATTTCTTTACAGTAAAACACATTATATTCAATTTGCGTGAGAATTAAATACGATTCTCCATAATTAAAGCATTCTGTATGACAACTGATTGCAGACGAATTGTTCTCTAACTAAAAGCCGAATAGAGCGTTAGAATTATACCGTCTACCTCGCGATAGTGTTAACGTCATCAATGAATGCCATGGGGAGACATTAATTCCTCTCCCTTATATATTTACTATTCTTAAATAGTTAAATAATAATATTTCGTTCCTCTAAATAATAAACCCGTCCAGTCTTTAGAGTTTCAAGCGCGAATGCGAGAAATATTAATGTTCAAGACAATTATTTGTGTCATGAACGTCGACTCGGCGTGGGTTGGGGGACGCCATCCTCAGTCGGTACGCAGACACGTCCTAAGTCGGTACGCGGACACGTGCAGAGCCGGAAGGAGGCAGAACTGTACTTACCGTACTCAAAAACGACGCCATTGCCCAGCAAATCGGGCAGGTGTTATTCATCCGCAGATGAAAGCCGCCACTGTGAGGCGTGAACGACCTTGCAGATAATATCTTCAACTAGTGCTGGTGTTAAAAGAGGGACCCTAGACTTGGTTCCTGACGACACGTGATCAGCCAGCTTGAAACGCATCAATCCAGGATAGGTTCACCGGAGCCTGGGATGCGAAATTACGGCAATCTTAATACTTATACAGTGCCCACAGCTAAGTACCCTTTATTTGATGCATCATTTACAGGCTTAATAATAGCGGGGTGATTGCGCGTCACGCGGCGAGATAACACCTAATAACAGGTGATTAGAATTCCATCTGTAGATATCAATAATCTTGAATATGAATTGAGTAGTTAAATCAATTGCTACTGGTAGTTATTTATCTTGCAGCTCGAGAGACGAATTCCTCATGCTGTCTTCTCCATGTTAACCGTGCCATTCGTCAGTGTACCAGACTTGGAGATTAAGAGGACTTCCAGGGTTATCTAAAGGAACCTACTACAAGCTAAGGCTTATATTTTCTTTTTTCCATATTCTAGCAATTTGATACATTCAGAATGTTTCAACATAATGTGTGATTTACTGTAACTCATTGCTATGCTCATATTCATGTCCTTCTTTATATGAACAATATTATATTCAGCATTATTTATAGGATTAGATTATTATTAATTGAATTAGTGAACGAACCACACTGATTCCTGGACGTACTGACCTCCAGTAATAACCCCCCCAATGTAGGTGTTTGAGGTTTGTTTCTTTAATAATACAGCCCATTAATTATTCTTATGATCATACTTTCTAGTCATATCCATAGTCACTGGTTTTCTCTAGAATTTTATCTAATGATCTGAAATTCTCAGTTTCCCTCTTTACTTTAAAAGCGGGTGGTCCTTCGTAATTTAATTTACTATTTTAATTATTAATTAATCAGAATCAAACCCAAATATCCCACATTATGGTCCTTCGAACTGGATAGGCATTAAATTTATAATTAAAATATTAACCATTAATAACTAATCCTTGTGTGATAGAAGCTAGACTAACTATTTAATTAATTGTGCCAACTAATAGTGTAACACATCAGTTAGCCTAGATCACACTAACAGCTACCTTTACATAGCTTTAGTGGGTCATAACCAAGTACCCACAACATTTAGACCTACACTTCATACTGAAGTAGAATCTTTAGGTCACCAAGAGCAACAGCTCATAACCTTATATTAATCACTAACACCAATTAAGTGTTAACCATTTAGGCTATACCAATGTTTCAATATATGGCTGTCAGCAGACTGTCCATTATAGCCTGAATCCATGTTATAATTACTGATTCACTCAAGTCAGTGGATCTTTAACATTTAGGGATCCAGTATACTCATATAAATTACTGATCTCATACTAGTTAATCATTACTAACCCTGATAATATTTTATTCCACAATTAGGAGTACATTCAGGAGTTAGGTAATATTTACGGCAGTAGAATACTCGCCAAACACAATTAATTCTTTGTGTTCATTTAATTTCTTATACACATAATTACACAAGTGTATATTATATAAAATACAAAAAATACAAAAACACAGCACACTTATTTGCACATTACTGCACCATAATATAATCTTTGCCAACCTTCATTAGGTAGCAATTTAGGCTGTGATTGTGTTGAATTTGGCACAAGCACAGACTAAATATAGTTGTAGTTTCTCAAGTAGAAATTCTCACGACTAGGCTTGAGCTAGTTAGTGACACATATATTATTCTTTTGTGCTGACCCTATCAAGGGTGGGATTAACCATTTATTGTGTAATTATTTTATTGCATATTTCTATGTATGTCTTTGAGTGTTACTGTAAGTCCACTACCCATCCGAGGCTGATTTAGAAGAGCTAAGCTGAGGAACACCTGTAGTGAGACCAAGGTACCACTCAAATCTTAGTTGCTTATTATTAGGTAGGTAGCTAACCTCTAAATGAGGTAAATTACGACCAGCCTCAAGAAATATTAGGCTGTCAATAATTATACCTGCTCTGCATCAAGGAGCAGACAACATAGCTATACCACTAGCTACATAAGCCCTATCAGGCTATAAATCATTATACCTGCTCTGCATCAAGGAGCAGACAACATAGCTATACCACTAGCTACATAAGCCCTATCAGGCTCAAATTTACCACAAGAATGGATCCTTTAGAAAGGAACGCAAGATTCTTGACAGCTCTTCAAGGTCCTTTAGGAAAACTGCTTATGAAATGTCATTTCTGTGTCGAAACTGACCCAGGTGACGTCTATAGACTAGCAAGTTCCATAAGGATCGCCAGCCAAAAATATGATTATATCAAGACTGTAATCGAGACCCACAGGAATTTACTCCAGGCCGGTCATACTGTCTCAGACCACTTAAGTCTAACAGAATCTGATCTCGATAACTATGAACATTCTGTTCAAACCAGTTTAGACCGATACAAGGAGGTGCTTGCGAAGCAAGATATTCCCGAGTGGGTGGATCAGATCATTAATAGACCTGTATCCAAGTTAACACTCAGCTCAGATGAAATACTTGAGCTAAATCGAGACGAGGAGAATCCTTTAATCAATGCTGATCACTATACAAGATCAACAACTGAAGATCAACCTTCATTTTCTAACCTCTCATCTAATACAGCTTCATGTGATGATTTGTTTACAGAGTCTGATCAAATTTCAGACCACTCTTCTCAATGTTCCCTGGATTCTATAAGTTGGATACATAATGCTACTGAATTAACTAGCTTATCACCAGAACCCAGAGAAACAAGTGAAGCTGCCGATGAAACAAGTGAAACTGCAATGATCAGTGAATATGAACCAGAAAATGATAAAGCTAATGCTGCAACAGCAGTCGAAGCTGTAATTAAAGCTGAGACTAAGCAAGAAGCCTTAAGCAACACAAGTAATGGTCACAATTGCTCACAACAGCCTTCTAAAGTAAGTGCTGACAATGAGAAGACTATTATAAACCTTGTACACCAATTATTAAATTTATCTTCACCAGATCAATCAGGGGACTCGTAATTTACAAGACTTTAGTTTTCAGCTTGAGTCACTGATAAATTCTTTCAGTAAAGAGGTGGATCACCCAACTACTGAGTGGATGACTAAAATTATCATCCAAAGAAAATTGTCTGGTGACACACTTAATAAATTATATGTATGCCAGAATGGTAATACCCTGTCAATGCAGGATATATTTACAGGTTTACGTAATATGAGCAATCATACAGTAGACCAAGCAATTAATGCTAAATCTGAATGCACCAAAACTGTACCTACATCAGTTTCCTTGCCTGAAACTCCTAAAGTGACACTGTCACTAGGTAATAAAGGTGCTAATACTCAATGTAACAACAATCAGTCAAATACTGATTCATCAGTGAGGCCTAAGAACCCTACAGGTGCTCCTAAGAGACCTAATAGTCCAAAGAGCACTGCTAATAATCCATGTAACCAGAATCAGTCAAACACTGATTCATCAGTGAGGCCTAAGAGTCCCACAGGTACTCCTAAGAGACCTAATAGTCCAAAGAGCACTCCCAAGAGCCTGTTAATGGTTCCCCAGAGTACACCAAGTACTCACAAGAGAATAAATAACAAGCAAATGCAAACAGCAAAGCCATCACCACCTGCAAATACTGTTTTGCCTAAACCGGTAACCCCTAAACGATCTGTAGGATGGGGAATATGCTTGTTTTGCAATCAAAAACATTCTCTGTACAAATGTACTAATTATCCTAATAGAGACACAAGAGTCAGACGACTCAAACAGTTACACAAATGTACTAGGTGTCTCAAACCACATAATGTTAACAGCTGTGACACCCCACTGAACACCTGCAATAGGTGTAGAAGGGGCAAGCATCATGCTGCACTGTGCAAATTAGTTAGGACTAATTATGTCAATCCTAGAATAGGACGTAGAGAATCTACACAAGTACAGTGCTGCAAGGTGCGAGATGTGTACAGCGTAACTTCACAAGCATCTCAAGTGGATGCTGCTTTGCCTACTGCCCAACTTCAAGTGAAGAACAGAGGAACCAAGATCACCATACGTGGACTATTTGATCAAGGTTCCCAGAGAACTTTCATTACTCAAAGGGCAGCAGAGGCACTTAATTTACAACCAATAGGACAGGTAAATTTAAACTTGTCAGGGTTCATGATAAATCGAGGAACCCATGAATACACAGTAGTTCAACCACTTGTACGACTAGGTAGTCAAGCCAAAGCTGTCCAAGCCATTGTTGTAGATCAAATACCTTTAGACTTAAATATTAAGGGTCTGGGGTACACAGCCCACTTCCTGCAGGAACGTGAAATTAATTTGGCTGACAACAAGTTAATATCTGACCGCCTTAACCATGTAGATGTACTAGTAGGAGCCGACTACTATTACCAGTTCATAACTGGACATGTTAAACGATTGGGAATGAATATGCTCCAATCTGCAGGAGGCTACTTACTTACTGGTAAAGTTCTGAATGTGAACAAGCCTAAACCTGCTAACAATAATAAATTAGTCAGCAGTAAGTCAATTCTCCAACAAGCTAAAAGGAGAAACACAGCTGAGTAATAAACTCAGATTGAATGTAGTGCAATTGATACTCGCCGAGATGTTTCATAGCTCTCAGTGATAACCAATGGTCCGTACTCAAACAAGTACAAGTCACAGCGACCAAACTATTGAATTCACTTCAGACCTAGAATTATTCTCGACAAGTAGTGATTGACCACACTCAGTCTTCCTAGTTAAATTGTAATGTTAGGCTAGAGAATCTAGTACTCCCTAGGAATTAATAATGTTAGGCTAGAGAATCTAGCACTCAATGCCACTGGCATTTTCTGAATTTAGTGATAACATTCACTAGGACCACTGGTCCACTATACTTGCGCTTAAAGGTTTGCCAAGAAAACCTTCTTAATACCATGTTTTCTGCACTAAGAGTTAGTGATAAATACTTGCATTAATTGTTTGAGTTGTTTTTCTTTCGTTTCTGCTTATTTAGTGTAGGAACGCAACACGAACAAACTTGCAAACTTACTACCATGTAAGTGAATTTCCAGAGAACTAATATGTTTAATGCATTACCGTTAAACATTAGCATTGTTAATTAACATGCTTCATGAGCTTAACATAGCTCACCTTAGAATTAATTAATAACATGAGTGCTCGTTCACCATGCGCACGAGCTTAATATTGCTCGCCATGATAACTGAATGACAAAACTCCACCTCGTTAATTCGAGTTCACTGAACTCACCCTGTTAACTGTTAACGAGCTCCATGTAGCTCACCCTGTCAGCACTGCTGACGAGCTCAATGCAGCTAACACTGTCAACACTGTTGACGAGTTCACTGTAACTCACCCTGTTAGCACTAGCTAACGAGCTCAATGCAGCTCACCCTGTCAACACTGTTGACGAGTTCCATGTAACTCACCCTGTTAACTGTTAACGAGCTCCATGTAGCTCACCCTGTCAGCACTGCTGACGAGCTCAATGCAGCTCACCCTGTCAACGCTGTTGACGAGTTCCATGTAACTCACCCTGTTAACTGTTAACGAGCTCCATGTAGCTCACCCTGTCAGCACTGCTGACGAGCTCAATGCAGCTCACCCTGTCAACACTGTTGACAAGTTCAATGTAACTCACCCTGTTAGCACTAGCTAACGAGCTCAATGTAGCTCACCCTGTTAACTGTTAACGAGCTCCATGTAGCTCACCCTGTCAGCACTGCTGACGAGCTCAATGCAGCTAACACTGTCAACACTGTTGACGAGTTCACTGTAACTCACCCTGTTAGCACTAGCTAACGAGCTCAATGCAGCTCACCCTGTCAACACTGTTGACGAGTTCCATGTAACTCACCCTGTTAACTGTTAACGAGCTCCATGTAGCTCACCCTGTCAGCACTGCTGACGAGCTCAATGCAGCTCACCCTGTCAACGCTGTTGACGAGTTCCATGTAACTCACCCTGTTAACTGTTAACGAGCTCCATGTAGCTCACCCTGTCAGCACTGCTGACGAGCTCAATGCAGCTCACCCTGTCAACACTGTTGACAAGTTCAATGTAACTCACCCTGTTAGCACTAGCTAACGAGCTCAATGTAGCTCACCCTGTTAACTGTTAACGAGCTCCATGTAGCTCACCCTGTCAGCACTGCTGACGAGCTCACTGTAGCTCACCCTGTCAGCACTGTTGACGAGTTCACTGTAACTCAACCTGTTAGCACTAGCTAACGAGCTCACTGTAGCTCACCCTGTCAGCACTGCTGACGAGCTCACTGTAGCTCACCATGTTCACGAGTTTAATATAACTCGACTTGTTAATGAGCTCAATACTGCTCACAATGTTAACTCGAGTACATTTTTGCTCACAATTAGCTTAGTCCCTTACTTAGGTAGGTTAGAAATTCAAACCATTTATTTAGGTAGGCTTAGGGACTTTAGTAGTGTCAACTGAGTACTATCCTAATCTGTACTCACCATTAATTACAGTTGACTATACTTATAGAGACTGATTTAATAAACTCAAATTCATGTAAAGGTGATTTCGTATTAACCAGTTTACAGTGTCAAGCCTATGAGCTGCCATTTAATTAGCTCATAAGTCAGAATGACTAGGCTACTAATCTCACTGTCGACTCAGAATTTTCCTTGATTTTAATGAATAAACTTTTCAGTTCTCTACCTTTCTATTATTTTAGCTAGTTAGCAAATTAGTTGTACCATCAGTCAGCATGACTACTGCACGGCAGTGCACATTAAATTCAACTTCCTCATTTGAATTTGAGTGATCATGTTGCGGCGTGATGTTATTGTCTAGTAACTCAATAGTTACAAGTCACAGCGACCCTAGACAGTGACCTTACTGTAGTGTCATAGTATCCTTGATCTTAAATGACTAATAACACTTTACTGTATAATCATACAATAGTGTTATCAGTTCTTAGGAACTTATTCTGAGTTTACCTAAGATTCAGCAGCTACGTAATACACCATTACATGTCACTGCGACCCTAGTTGTTGAGTTTATTGTGAGCTTTAGAGCGTTCCTGATTACCGATAACTTAATCATTTAATGTTTCAATATTTCATGCATGTTTCCACTAAGGGAAACTACAAGCCTATTACAACTCTGATCAAGAGTAATCTCTTTCACATCTCACTTAGATAACTGTGATGATGCTACGATGTGATATCACGTAACGAAATATTACACGTCACTATGACCCAGGATATCGCATCACCGTAGATTCTGTTAGTTTAAATTGGGAGAGTTAAATTTTATAAATATTGTGTAGGCTACAAACAACATGTTTCAGTTGACATGTAAATAGCAAGACTCAAATTCTTGTAAGTCCTTGATAAATCCGGGACGTTCGTTATGTGTGTACTAACATACTAACATATTAACATACTAATGTATTAATCTTAATATCACTTCGGGATAGGTCAGTACAACACAGTACACTGCGACCCTGGGAATCCCCCCCCGGAGTTATGTTGGATATTTCCAACATCGAATACAGCATTGTTGTATTCTCATTACTTATTACTAACCATACTTAATATTGTAGTAAGTAAAATTAACAACTCGTAGAATTCTCCTGTACTAATAATTCATCTGTGCATTAGGCTAGAATTCTCACGTCACCTGACGCCAGTATTGCGTCAGATTTCTTTACAGTAAAACACATTATATTCAATTTGTGTGAGAATTAAATACGATTCTCCATAACTAAAGCATTCTGTATGACAACTGATTGCAGACGAATTGTTCTCTAACTAAAAGCCGAATAGAGCGTTAGAATTATACCGTCTACCTCGCGATAGTGTTAACGTCATCAATGAATGCCATGGGGAGACATTAATTCCTCACCCTTATATATTTACTATTCTTAAATAGTTAAATAATAATATTTCGTTCCTCTAAATAATAAACCCGTCCAGTCTTTAGAGTTTCAAGCGCGAATGCGAGAAATATTAATGTTCAAGACAATTATTTGTGTCATGAACGTCGACTCGGCGTGGGTTGGGGGACGCCATCCTCAGTCGGTACGCGGACACGTCCTAAGTCGGTACGCGGACACGTGCAGAGCCGGAAGGAGGCAGAACTGTACTTACCGTACTCAAAAACGACGCCATTGCCCAGCAAATCGGGCAGGTGTTATTCATCCGCAGATGAAAGCCGCCACTGTGAGGCGTGAACGACCTTGCAGATAATATCTTCAACTAGTGCTGGTGTTAAAAGAGGGACCCTAGACTTGGTTCCTGACGACACGTGATCAGCCAGCTTGAAACGCATCAATCCAGGATAGGTTCACCGGAGCCTGGGATGCGAAATTACGGCAATCTTAATACTTATACAGTGCCCACAGCTAAGTACCCTTTATTTGATGCATCATTTACAGGTTTAATAATAGCGGGGTGATTGCGCGTCACGCGGCGAGATAACACCTAATAACAGGTGATTAGAATTCCATCTGTAGATATCAATAATCTTGAATATGAATTGAGTAGTTAAATCAATTGCTACTGGTAGTTATTTATCTTGCAGCTCGAGAGACGAATTCCTCATGCTGTCTTCTCCATGTTAACCGTGCCATTCGTCAGTGTACCAGACTTGGAGATTAGGAGGACTTCCAGGGTTATCTAAAGGAACCTACTACAAGCTAAGGCTTATTTCTTTCTTCCATATTCTAGCAATTTGATACATTCAGAATGTTTCAACATAATGTGTGATTTACTGTAACTCATTGCTATGCTCATATTCATGTCCTTCTTTATATGAACAATATTATATTCAGCATTATTTATAGGATTAGATTATTATTAATTGAATTAGTGAACGAACCACACTGATTCCTGGATGTACTGACCTCCAGTAATAACCCCCCAATGTAGGTGTTTGAGGTTTGTTTCTTTAATAATACAGCCCATTAATTATTCTTATGATCATACTTTCTAGTCATATCCATAGTCACTGGTTTTCTCTAGAATTTTATCTAATGATCTGAAATTCTCAGTTTCCCTCTTTACTTTAAAAGCGGGTGGTCCTTCGTAATTTAATTTACTATTTTAATTATTAATTAATCAGAATCAAACCCAAATATCCCACATTATGGTCCTTCGAACCGGATAGGCATTAAATTTATAATTAAAATATTAACCATTAATAACTAATCCTTGTGTGATAGAAGCTAGACTAACTATTTAATTAATTGTGTCAACTAATAGTGTAACACATCAGTTAGCCTAGATCACACTAACAGCTACCTTTACATAGCTTTAGTGGGTCATAACCAAGTACCCACAACATTTAGACCTACACTTCATACTGAAGTAGAATCTTTAGGTCACCAAGAGCAACAGCTCATAACCTTATATTAATCACTAACACCAATTAAGTGTTAACCATTTAGGCTATACCAATGTTTCAATATATGGCTGTCAGCAGACTGTCCATTATAGCCTGAATCCATGTTATAATTACTGATTCACTCAAGTCAGTGGATCTTTAACATTTAGGGATCCAGTATACTCATATAAATTACTGATCTCATACTAGTTAATCATTACTAACCCTGATAATATTTTATTCCACAATTAGGAGTACATTCAGGAGTTAGGTAATATTTACGGCAGTAGAATACTCGCCAAACACAATTAATTCTTTGTGTTCATTTAATTTCTTATACACATAATTACACAAGTGTATAATATATAAAATACAAAAAATACAAAAACACAGCACACTTATTTGCACATTACTGCACCATAATATAATCTTTGCCAACCTTCATTAGGTAGCAATTTAGGCTGTGATTGTGTTGAATTTGGCACAAGCACAGACTAAATATAGTTGTAGTTTCTCAAGTAGAAATTCTCACGACTAGGCTTGAGCTAGTTAGTGACACATATATTATTCTTTTGTGCTGACCCTATCAAGGGTGGGATTAACCATTTATTGTGTAATTATTTTATTGCATATTTCTATGTATGTCTTTGAGTGTTACTGTAAGTCCACTACCCATCCGAGGCTGATTTAGAAGAGCTAAGCTGAGGAACACCTGTAGTGAGACCAAGGTACCACTCAAATCTTAGTTGCTTATTATTAGGTAGGTAGCTAACCTCTAAATGAGGTAAATTACGACCAGCCTCAAGAAATATTAGGCTGTCAATAATTATACCTGCTCTGCATCAAGGAGCAGACAACATAGCTATACCACTAGCTACATAAGCCCTATCAGGCTATAAATCATTATACCTGCTCTGCATCAAGGAGCAGACAACATAGCTATACCACTAGCTACATAAGCCCTATCAGGCTCAAATTTACCACAAGAATGGATCCTTTAGAAAGGAACGCAAGATTCTTGACAGCTCTTCAAGGTCCTTTAGGAAAACTGCTTATGAAATGTCATTTCTGTGTCGAAACTGACCCAGGTGACGTCTATAGACTAGCAAGTTCCATAAGGATCGCCAGCCAAAAATATGATTATATCAAGACTGTAATCGAGACCCACAGGAATTTACTCCAGGCCGGTCATACTGTCTCAGACCACTTAAGTCTAACAGAATCTGATCTCGATAACTATGAACATTCTGTTCAAACCAGTTTAGACCGATACAAGGAGGTGATTGCGAAGCAAGATATTCCCGAGTGGGTGGATCAGATCATTAATAGACCTGTATCCAAGTTAACACTCAGCTCAGATGAAATACTTGAGCTAAATCAAGACGAGGAGAATCCTTTAATCAATGCTGATCACTATACAAGATCAACAACTGAAGATCAACCTTCATTTTCTAACCTCTCATCTAATACAGCATCATGTGATGATTTGTTTACAGAGTCTGATCAAATTTCAGACCACTCTTCTCAATGTTCCCTGGATTCTATAAGTTGGATACATAATGCTACTGAATTAACTAGCTTATCACCAGAACCCAGAGAAACAAGTGAAGCTGCCGATGAAACAAGTGAAACTGCAATGATCAGTGAATCTGAACCAGAAAATGATAAAGCTAATGCTGCAACAGCAGTCGAAGCTGTAATTAAAGCTGAGACTAAGCAAGAAGCCTTAAGCAACACAAGTAATGGTCACAATTGCTCACAACAGCCTTCTCAAGTAAGTGCTGACAACGAGAAGACTATTATAAACCTTGTACACCAATTATTAAATTTATCTTCACCAGATCAATCAGGGGACTCTTTACAAGACTTTAGTTTTCAGCTTGAGTCACTGATAAATTCTTTCAGTAAAGAGGTGGATCACCCAACTACTGAGTGGATGACTAAAATTATCATCCAAAGAAAATTGTCTGGTGACACACTTAATAAATTATATGTATGCCAGAATGGTAATACCCTGTCAATGCAGGATATATTTACAGGTTTACGTAATATGAGCAATCATACAGTAGACCAAGCAATTAATGCTAAATCTGAATGCACCAAAACTGTACCTACACCAGTTTCCTTGCCTGAAACTCCTAAAGTGACACTGTCACTAGGTAACAAAGGTGCTAATACTCAATGTAACAACAATCAGTCAAATACTGATTCATCAGTGAGGCCTAAG
Organism: Procambarus clarkii; assembly: GCF_040958095.1. NCBI lineage: Eukaryota > Metazoa > Arthropoda > Malacostraca > Decapoda > Cambaridae > Procambarus > Procambarus clarkii. The sequence goes on from NC_091203.1 coordinate 2,502,570, forward strand.
AGCCCTACAGGTGCTCCTAAGAGACCTAATAGTCCAAAGAGCACTGCTAATAATCCATGTAACCAGAATCAGTCAAACACTGATTCATCAGTGAGGCCTAAGAGTCCCACAGGTACTCCTAAGAGACCTAATAGTCCAAAGAGCACTCCCAAGAGCCTGTTAATGGTTCCCCAGAGTACACCAAGTACTCACAAGAGAATAAATAACAAGCAAATGCAAACAGCAAAGCCATCACCACCTGCAAATACTGTTTTGCCTAAACCGGTAACCCCTAAACGATCTGTAGGATGGGGAATAAGCTTGTTTTGCAATCAAAAACATTCTCTGTACAAATGTACTAATTATCCTAATAGAGACACAAGAGTCAGACGACTCAAACAGTTACACAAATGTACTAGGTGTCTCAAACCACATAATGTTAACAGCTGTGACACCCCACTGAACACCTGCAATAGGTGTAGAAGGGGCAAGCATCATGCTGCACTGTGCAAATTAGTTAGGACTAATTATGTCAATCCTAGAATAGGACGTAGAGAATCTACACAAGTACAGTGTTGCAAGGTGCGAGATGTGTACAGCGTAACTTCACAAACATCTCAAGTGGATGCTGCTTTGCCTACTGCCCAACTTCAAGTGAAGAACAGAGGAACCAAGATCACCATACGTGGACTATTTGATCAAGGTTCCCAGAGAACTTTCATTACTCAAAGGGCAGCAGAGGCACTTAATTTACAACCAATGGGTCAGGTAAATTTAAACTTGTCAGGGTTCATGATAAATCGAGGAACCCATGAATACACAGTAGTTCAACCACTTGTACGACTAGGTAGTCAAGCCAAGGCTGTCCAAGCCATTGTTGTAGATCAAATATCTTTAGACTTAAATATTAAGGGTCTGGGGTACACAGCCCACTTCCTGCAGGAACGTGAAATTAATTTGGCTGACAACAAGTTAATATCTGACCGCCTTAACCATGTAGATGTACTAGTAGGAGCCGACTACTATTACCAGTTCATAACTGGACATGTTAAACGATTGGGAATGAATATGCTCCAATCTGCAGGAGGCTACTTACTTACTGGTAAAGTTCTGAATGTGAACAAGCCTAAACCTGCTAACAATAATAAATTAGTCAGCAGTAAGTCAATTCTCCAACAACAAGCTAAAAGGAGAAACACAGCTGAGTAATAAACTCAGATTGAATGTAGTGCAATTGATACTCGCCGAGATGTTTCATAGCTCTCAGTGATAACCAATGGTCCGTACTCAAACAAGTACAAGTCACAGCGACCAAACTATTGAATTCACTTCAGACCTAGAATTATTCTCGACAAGTAGTGATTGACCACACTCAGTCTTCCTAGTTAAATTGTAATGTTAGGCTAGAGAATCTAGTACTCCCTAGGAATTAATAATGTTAGGCTAGAGAATCTAGCACTCAATGCCACTGGCATTTTCTGAATTTAGTGATAACATTCACTAGGACCACTGGTCCACTATACTTGCGCTTAAAGGTTTGCCAAGAAAACCTTCTTAATACCATGTTTTCTGCACTAAGAGTTAGTGATAAATACTTGCATTAATTGTTTGAGTTGTTTTTCTTTCGTTTCTGCTTATTTAGTGTAGGAACGCAACACGAACAAACTTGCAAACTTACTACCATGTAAGTGAATTTCCAGAGAACTAATATGTTTAATGCATTACCGTTAAACATTAGCATTGTTAATTAACATGCTTCATGAGCTTAACATAGCTCACCTTAGAATTAATTAATAATATGTGTGCTCGTTCACCATGCGCACGAGCTTAATATTGCTCGCCATGATAACTGAATGACAAAACTCCACCTCGTTAATTCGAGTTCACTGAACTCACCCTGTTAACTGTTAACGAGCTCCATGTAGCTCACCCTGTCAGCACTGCTGACGAGCTCAATGCAGCTCACCCTGTCAACACTGTTGACGAGTTCACTGTAACTCACCCTGTTAGCACTAGCTAACGAGCTCAATGCAGCTCACCCTGTCAACACTGTTGACGAGTTCCATGTAACTCACCCTGTTAACTGTTAACGAGCTCCATGTAGCTCACCCTGTCAGCACTGCTGACGAGCTCAATGCAGCTCACCCTGTCAACGCTGTTGACGAGTTCCATGTAACTCACCCTGTTAACTGTTAACGAGCTCCATGTAGCTCACCCTGTCAGCACTGCTGACGAGCTCAATGCAGCTCACCCTGTCAACACTGTTGACGAGTTCAATGTAACTCACCCTGTTAGCACTAGCTAACGAGCTCAATGTAGCTCACCCTGTTAACTGTTAACGAGCTCCATGTAGCTCACCCTGTCAGCACTGCTGACGAGCTCACTGTAGCTCACCCTGTCAACACTGTTGACGAGTTCACTGTAACTCAACCTGTTAGCACTAGCTAACGAGCTCAATGCAGCTCACCCTGTCAACACTGTTGACGAGTTCCATGTAACTCACCCTGTTAACTGTTAACGAGCTCCATGTAGCTCACCCTGTCAGCACTGCTGACGAGCTCAATGCAGCTCACCCTGTCAACGCTGTTGACGAGTTCCATGTAACTCACCCTGTTAGCACTAGCTAACGAGCTCAATGTAGCTCACCCTGTTAACTGTTAACGAGCTCCATGTAGCTCACCCTGTCAGCACTGCTGACGAGCTCACTGTAGCTCACCCTGTCAACACTGTTGACGAGTTCACTGTAACTCAACCTGTTAGCACTAGCTAACGAGCTCACTGTAGCTCACCCTGTCAGCACTGCTGACGAGCTCACTGTAGCTCACCATGTTCACGAGTTTAATATAACTCGACTTGTTAATGAGCTCAATACTGCTCACAATGTTAATTCGAGTACATTTTTGCTCACAATTAGCTTAGTCCCTTACTTAGGTAGGTTAGAAATTCAAACCATTTATTTAGGTAGGCTTAGGGACTTTAGTAGTGTCAACTGAGTACTATCCTAATCTGTACTCACCATTAATTACAGTTGACTATACTTATAGAGACTGATTTAATAAACTCAAATTCATGTAAAGGTGATTTCTTATTAACCAGTTTACAGTGTCAAGCCTATGAGCTGCCATTTAATTAGCTCATAAGTCAGAATGACTAGGCTACTAATCTCACTGTCGACTCAGAATTTTCCTTGATTTTAATGAATAAACTTTTCAGTTCTCTACCTTTCTATTATTTTAACTAGTTAGCAAATTAGTTGTACCATCAGTCAGCATGACTACTGCACGGCAGTGCACATTAAATTCAACTTCCTCATTTGAATTTGAGTGATCGTGTTGCTGCGTGATGTTATTGTCTAGTAACTCAATAGTTACAAGTCACAGCGACCCTAGACAGTGACCTTACTGTAGTGTCATAGTATCCTTGATCTTAAATGACTAATAACACTTTACTGTATAATCATACAATAGTGTTATCAGTTCTTAGGAACTTATTCTGAGTTTACCTAAGATTCAGCAGCTACGTAATACACCATTACATGTCACTGCGACCCTAGTTGTTGAGTTTATTGTGAACTTTAGAGCGTTCCTGATTACCGATAACTTAATCATTTAATGTTTCAATATTTCATGCATGTTTCCACTAAGGGAAACTACAAGCCTATTACAACTCTGATCAAGAGTAATCTCTTTCACATCTCACTTAGATAACTGTGATGATGCTACGATGTGATATCACGTAACGAAATATTACACGTCACTATGACCCAGGATATCGCATCACCGTAGATTCTGTTAGTTTAAATTGGGAGAGTTAAATTTTATAAATATTGTGTAGGCTACAAACAACATGTTTCAGTTGACATGTAAATAGCAAGACTCAAATTCTTGTAAGTCCTTGATAAATCCGGGACGTTCGTTATGTGTGTACTAACATACTAACATATTAACATACTAATGTATTAATCTTAATATCACTTCGGGATAGGTCAGTACAACACAGTACACTGCGACCCTGGGAATCCCCCCCCCCGGAGTTATGTTGGATATTTCCAACATCGAATACAGCATTGTTGTATTCTCATTACTTATTACTAACCATACTTAATATTGTAGTAAGTAAAATTAACAACTCGTAGAATTCTCCTGTACTAATAATTCATCTGTGCTTTAGGCTAGAATTCTCACGTCACCTGACGCCAGTATTGCGTCAGATTTCTTTACAGTAAAACACATTATATTCAATTTGTGTGAGAATTAAATATGATTCTCCATAACTAAAGCATTCTGTATGACAACTGATTGCAGACGAATTGTTCTCTAACTAAAAGCCGAATAGAACGTTAGAATTATACCGTCTACCTCGCGATAGTGTTAACGTCATCAATGAATGCCATGGGGAGACATTAATTCCTCTCCCTTATATATTTACTATTCTTAAATAGTTAAATAATAATATTTCGTTCCTCTAAATAATAAACCCGTCCAGTCTTTAGAGTTTCAAGCGCGAATGCGAGAAATATTAATGTTCAAGACAATTATTTGTGTCATGAACGTCGACTCGGCGTGGGTTGGGGGACGCCATCCTCAGTCGGTACGCGGACACGTCCTAAGTCGGTACGCGGACACGTGCAGAGCCGGAAGGAGGCAGAACTGTACTTACCGTACTCAAAAACGACGCCATTGCCCAGCAAATCGGGCAGGTGTTATTCATCCGCAGATGAAGCCGCCACTGTGAGGCGTGAACGACCTTGCAGATAATATCTTCAACTAGTGCTGGTGTTAAAAGAGGGACCCTAGACTTGGTTCCTGACGACACGTGATCAGCCAGCTTGAAACGCATCAATCCAGGATAGGTTCACCGGAGCCTGGGATGCGAAATTACGGCAATCTTAATACTTATACAGTGCCCACAGCTAAGTACCCTTTATTTGATGCATCATTTACAGGTTTAATAATAGCGGGGTGATTGCGCGTCACGTGGCGAGATAACACCTAATAACAGGTGATTAGAATTCCATCTGTAGATATCAATAATCTTGAATATGAATTGAGTAGTTAAATCAATTGCTACTGGTAGTTATTTATCTTGCAGCTCGAGAGACGAATTCCTCATGCTGTCTTCTCCATGTTAACCGTGCCATTCGTCAGTGTACCAGACTTGGAGATTAAGAGGACTTCCAGGGTTATCTAAAGGAACCTACTACAAGCTAAGGCTTATTTCTTTTTTCCATATTCTAGCAATTTGATACATTCAGAATGTTTCAACATAATGTGTGATTTACTGTAACTCATTGCTATGCTCATATTCATGTCCTTCTTTATATGAACAATATTATATTCAGCATTATTTATAGGATTAGATTATTATTAATTGAATTAGTGAACGAACCACACTGATTCCTGGACGTACTGACCTCCAGTAATAACCCCCCAATGTAGGTGTTTGAGGTTTGTTTCTTTAATAATACAGCCCATTAATTATTCTTATGATCATACTTTCTAGTCATATCCATAGTCACTGGTTTTCTCTAGAATTTTATCTAATGATCTGAAATTCTCAGTTTCCCTCTTCACTTTAAAAGCGGGTAGTCCTTCGTAATTTAATTTACTATTTTAATTATTAATTAATCAGAATCAAACCCAAATATCCCACATTGGATACGTTTCAGATCAGCACCTAATGCCTCTGTTCACCTGGTACTTAATAGGTATCCAGGAGTTAGGCAACTGTTGCGGGATTGCATCCTGGAGAGGGTCTGTATTTCGACCTTGGGGGGGGGGGACCTCGAGATAAGCCTATTGTTTATTTATTCACAGGCTGCCTGTCCCGACTAAAAGAATTATGACTTGCAACTTTTCTGCCACATTTAGTTACGGGTAGTCAATGTATGCTTCACATATCCACGTGAGAATCTCTTCAGAGAAGCTCAGCTCCTAGAGTCTCCTGGGTTATTACACGTGAATTGATCAATACATTCCTATATTGCGCATGAATGGATCAATACATTCACAATATTCCTGTTGTCGAGAAGTTTCCTCTGTGTTGCCCCACAATCACTGAGGTGTTTCTAGGAAGAACATTATGCTGTCAATGAATCTAAATGATAGTAGTAATTTACCTTCAATCACATTCTCTTATACCTATAAGAGAATTCAGTCACCAACCAGCAAAGTTTGTAATTTGAACTTGTGCATTCTTTTACTGTAACACGTTATTGAAAAGTCTTGATTGACACTTAAAGTGGTGCCAGTCCCATTTTTTTAGGGTATGTAGTGTAAATAAATACTATTGTTAACGAAATTCCTTGCTCTTAACACAAATCTTTGTAGTACCTTCTGAACTAAGCTCACTGATGGATGTTCTTTACATTCAAGCCATATTTGCCTTAAGCAAATAAATGCTGGAGTCGAGCCCACATTTGATGGAAGGTAAGGTAATTATGAAAATAAAGCTCTAAGCCAGCGTGACTATCAAGAAGTTCGAAAGGATATTAGGACAAGGATCTGGAATATTAAGATGGAGTGAAGGAATGGTGCCCAACCGCTTGGACCATCCAAGACCGAACTTTGATCTGCAAGAATTGAGGCCGTCACTAAACCAGGCAGTCCAAGTGGTTGGGCAGTGATAGAAATTGGGGTTCGGGTTTATAGAAATTTCCATTTACGTTGATTCCTGAGTCACTAAAATGATTGCTGAACAATGTTGATCAATATGCTTGTAGCAAGACTTGCTCTTTGGTTGAGCCCGTCATAAAGAAGTACAAGACTTAACATCTAAAGCTGAAGTATAAGGATTGACATCTAAAGCTCGACGTACCATTGCTTTGTTATCATCAGCAAGGAGTGGTCTGACCCCAATAAATTACATGTAGAGTTGTGGTAGCTACTTACAAGTGATATCTAAATTTTGGTTTGTTCAAAAGTGATATTTGACCTAGGGAGCTTAAATCGATAGGTAAACAAACAAAACAAATTTATATGAGACTTAGACCCTCCCCATAACACCGGTTCCTTTCCCTACCACCCACCCCTTTCCCTTGAGATTGTGTGTTATGGGAATCTAGAAACTGAGATGTTTTAAGAGGTTAATGAAGACAGTAAAAAAAAAAAAAGATCTTACGTAGAAGACAAGAGTGTCGGTGTTGTCATGGGTGAGGTTCATGTAGTGGTGGAGGATCTGCTTGTAGACGTGGGAGTTGGTGGCCACTGTCATGGGGTACCAAGTCTGCGCCAGCAGCGTCTGCAACAATATAATCATTGTTAATTCACACTTCTTTAAACTTAGTTATTTGAGAAATAACTCTACGATTAATATATTATTTTCACAACATGCATCCTTACGTTATGACCTCGTTTACATACGAAATTACGTAATTCAAACAAATTTTGTTTGAACCTAACACGATGATTCTGTCGTAGAGTACCAGTCTGCCGTTTACAGTGAGAGCCAAAGTCTGAACAATAAAACGAACAGCTTTAAACAGTCACTTCTCTGACAAGGACTCCAGAAGTAGAACAATGCTGAAACAAGTCCTTATATGTGAACCTAAAATTTTCCATGGATTTCAACATACTTGTAAGCTCTCAGTCACTTATTGTGAATCACTTGCGAAAACCTTATTTAAAAACTAATATTTGAATGTTTATATTTATATAAAAAACTAGCTGTACCCGGCCACGCGTTGCTGTGGCTCAGTAACGCATGTGTGTTGCTGAGCCACAGCAACCTACCCCTGTCTCCCAGTCATCCCTGCCATTCCCCCCCTCCCCTGTCGACTCGTCAACCTAACCATTCCTCACTCCCCCGTCCCTTCATCCTCCCCACCATTCCACCCCTCCCCCGTCCCTTTGTCCTCCCCACCATCCCCACTCCAGCATCCCCTCATCCTCCCTACCATTCACCCCTTCCCCATCCCCTCGTCCTCCCCCCTCCCCTTTCCCCTTGTCCTCCCGACCATTCTCCATTCCTCTGTCTCTATCATCCCCACTGTCCCCCACTCCCGTTCCCTCGTCCTCCACACCATTCCCCACTCCCTCGTCCTTATGCATTCCCAAATGATCTGATGTAATCATCAGAAAATTGAGAACATCAAATATTTTAATGTTCCCATCACAGAAATATATAATAAACAGTTAAAAAAATGAGATGAAAAACGAAAAAAAAAAATAAAAATAAACTGAACTCACAAAATGAACGGTATGGTAAACCTAACAGCTATATTCCAATGCAATGTCACACAAAATAAATAAATCAAAACGAAAATAAATCGAAATCTATGAAAATTCCATTTATCAATGAAATCGGAAACATTGAAATGGAATCGTAACATATTTAGTATAGTGTGTATTGCTCTTATGTGCAGCAGATGGCCCTGTTTAAAAAAACAACAACATATTTTTACCTGTCACAGGTGTGGCATCTATACATATACTCAAGAAATTAATGGTATGGTAAACAACACAGCTCAATTCCAGCTCAATGTCACATAAAATAATTAAATCAAAATGAAATATATCTAAATTTATGAAAATTCCATTTATCCATGCAATCGAAAACATTGAAATGGAATCGTAACATGTATAGTATAGCGTGTGTTGCTGTTACGTGCAACAGATGACTGTTTAAAAAAAAAATGTTTTTACCTGTCACAGGTGTGGCATCCGTATAGTAAGTATATAAAAACATGCACGTATTTGAATGGAATGTTGTGTCAAAATTTCAAAGCAATCAGTGAAGAACTTTCGGAGATTGCAGCGAGTGTTGCTCTTATGTCCAACAGATGGTGCTGCTTTTTAAAAAAAAAAACATGTTTTTTCCTGTCACAGGTGAGACATATATATAGTAGGAATATACACGTGCCTAGTCGAATGTAACGTTGTGTCCAAATTTCAAAGCAATCGGTAAAGAGATTACGAAGATTTCCCTCACAGGAAAAACACTGTTTAAAAAAAAAATGTTTTTTTCCCGTCACAGACGTGATACATCCGTTCAATTCACATCCTCTTGGATGCGAATGGAACGTTGGGTGAAAATTTCCAAGCAATCGGTGAAGAACTTTCGGAGATTAGCGATTTTGAAAAAAATCGAACATATACATTTTTATTTATATAGATTAGGTAATAAGCTATAGCTCCTTGATGTCATGTGGACGATACTCACTTCACGTATGTAAACACTGTTCTGTATCAGCTAATTTAAGCTTGAGAATACCAATTATGTCCCAAAAAGGACAAGATTTTGCACCACATCTAACTAGAGCGTGAGATATATATGAATCCATATACAGTAACGAAAACGCTACGCGTATTAGTGGCTGTACAGTAATTCACGAAGCCCGTCCTCCTAAGGTTTTTTAACGGAAAGAAACTGTCGTGGTAACGTCCCCGATCCTAATCTTCTAGAGGGCCCAAGACAGAAAGCGGAACAGTATGTCAATTTCGCGAGCCGCTTCCATTGTCTAGTACAACAATAATTGGCATTAGTATACTTCAAAATGCGACGTTCTATTAGGAGGATGGGTTGATTCACGAGAGGTATATTTATGCCCCGGGGTCCAAGAGTCTCACATGCTATGAGGACAAATGTGCACTGATGAATATTGGCCCCAACAAAGCAGATCTTGAGTCTGCTGGACTATAAGTGATCTGTTAAATAGGTAAGCAAAAACAAAGGAGATGGGCTCGGATACGATGTTTTATCACAAGCGGAAGAAGAATTTCTTGACACCTGGTACCGGACTCCTTATACGGCATGTGAAAGAACTCGTACCAGGTGACAGCATTCTAGATGTTGTGCTGCTGACAAGAGAGGAGGGCATGATCGATCCAATACAGGTAGGGGAAATAGCTCGCCCCTTCGTTTGATCACAATATTCAAACACAGATTACAATTATAGAAATCCATATAGAGGTCCACGATAATGACTATCTAGACTACCTTCGAGTAGGCTTTCAAGGAGTGAGAGAGGAATTGCAAAATACCTCCTGAAGGGATTTAATAACTTATCAAGGCATGGACGTATATATTTCAAAATGTTAATCACTGAATTTATTAAAAATATGTTCTTAGAAAGAGAAAGGAAATTAAGATAACTAGACAAATGACACATACATTAAGAAAGGTCTAATAACTAAGAGCAACCTCTAGAACAGGCATCAGTCCACAAAAAAAACATAGATTAAGAAATATAGAGAAGGACTTTAGATTCAGTCTCCGAGGAAATCAGTTCAACCAAAAAAACTACGAATGAAAACTTCCTTAAAATATAGAGTAAGATTCAATCTTTCTATGCCTATATAAGGAGTAAAACCGAAATAAAAGAATCGGAAGGACCCTTAAAAGATGAGACCCTTACAAGATATAATTGACGATAAAAGGGCAACCAAAACTCTGAATGAACACTTTACATCAGAGCCCACACTTGAGATACTAGACATCTCAATACCCACACAAAGGTTGGAAGAATGTGAAGAGAACGGATTAAGGAATTTCTATAACTTTGAGACTGTGATATTTCTATAATAAGGAAGAAAATTGACAAACTTAAAATGACTCAAAAGCTTCAGGTCTGGACGGAATTCATTCCAAAGTCGTAAAGAAACTTGAAGATCAGTTGTCCCAGAGCCAAGGGGTAGACCAGGTCAAGATGTGTCCCTCCTGCCTGACATAGACCTTAGTCCTAAGGTCTAACCTTTAAAGTGCCAAATACTTTTGAGTTCAGCTGCAGCCGTACTAAGTGTGCAGCGACCCTCCTACCAACTGTGGTAGGACGTGGATCGCTGGATTGGCCAGAAATTAAGGCAGACATTACATTTGTGGCGATATTCAGGGTTCCTAAGAGAAACAGTTTGAGGACGGGGGGTCGTCCCACCAGTACTAGCCTTCAGGCGCCACTCATGCGTAACATAGTCCTTGTGCCCACCCTACTCAAGGTCACAGTTTGTGTGTATGACTGGTGTGTTTACACAAGGGACACCCTCCACTGTACAGCGCCCCAACACTACTTGTGAAAACTGCTTTGAAGGTGTCTATTTGTGTATGTGTGTGTGTGTAAGATAGAGTGAAGTGTTGAAGACATACCACCTAAGAACACATATGAAATGAGCAGCAGCAAATAGATGGAGATCACCAGAAGTCAGAAGATGATACAACATCAACAGCAAGTGAGCATGGCGAGTGTGCTCGAGCACCATACCAACCCTCAGCATTGGTTTGGCTCCCCACAGCAGGGGGTGTGGTTCTCCGCGCAGGGCCCCCTCAACATGGGTGTGGGTCTCCACACGGGGCCCTCCAGCAGGGGTGTGGTTCTCCGCCCAGGGCCCCCTCAACATGGGTGTGGGTCTCCACACGGGGCCCTCCAACAATATTGGTATTGGTGAGTCTATAACAAAGGATGACGAGGTCTTCCATCAAGTCAAAAGCAGAGGAAGTATGAGACAGCACAAGGTGAGATGACAGAATGAACATATTCAGCAGCGGCACGACAAGACAAAGATGGTGAGTGGCACACCCTAATCTTTCCTGTAATGGGATTGACAGCAGCGGAGAAGTACAGATGGATTATTGACGCCGCCCGCACCCACAGAGCGGTGTATCGCAAAGAGCGCAGATGTGTAGGCAACAACGTCATTGCACGAGTGCAGGGGGACAGTGCCCTGCGGTTCTTCACAGAGACCAGTCATGAGTATCCCACAGACAAGACAAACTAAAATTATAATCAAGAACTACAGCATTCATGTTGCAGTGGAATTTCTCGATGACTATTGTGACGGTGTCCCCTCCAGTTTCTCCCATATGCCAGCTGTAAGAGTCATATCAGCTTATCTGCAGGTTCTCTGAGGAGCAGGGAACCTTTTTGAGGTATGAGGCTTCCAGAATGGTTGCTTATTTGAGGAGAAGTTTGCATTTGTAAATTTGCAGGGAAGTGGAAAAGTCACGCCATGGGTACAATAAAATGGCGCCGCCTGGCCTGCAAATCCACCATTTTGTGTACGACGCCCTCTGGTCGGTGATTGGCTGGTTGAGGTCACATGACTTCATTGACCAATCAGAGCCCGCCCCTGGGTCTGTGACGTCACCGAGAGACCTGGCCCGCCGCCTGCAGAGCACCAGGCGCGTACTTGGCGCTTCGTTGAGAGCAGACGTGCGCCGATTGAGCTCTCGAGATCCGAGGTTAAGGAGCTTTCTTAAGTGGATATACACAGCTTGACGAGTATATAGTGACTAACAAAGACTGCAGTACTTCAGGGAAGTGCGAGGAAGCCTAATTCAGCGGTGTAAGGGCGCCGTGGACCGTGAGCTGATTAGTCTTGGAGAAGTCGAGAGATGTTACGACAGCTGGAGGAGTGAGTGACTCGCCGTCAGTGGAACTCCAAAGCATTCAGAGCTATTGTGATTGGATCACGCCCACTAGGAACTCAGAAGGGAGAAAGTGCATCCTGATCCTTGAGTGTGGTCTCAGTGAAGGAGTGCTTGATGGAACGATGCATGCAGTGACGACTGGACGAGCCAACGCCCAGGAACTTCACTCAGGGAATGAGCACGGAGATGACGAGGATCTTCACGACGTCTATGGATTGGTGAGGCTTCTGGAACGCTGAGGAACAACGCGAGTCGAGGAATGGAGTACCCAGTGAACGGCGTCTGAGGACAGGATATGTTAAGGTAGATCAATTTTCCCTCCCATATTTCCCTTGGTTGTTAGGCAAGATAGGCCTATTATTATGCTTAGGCATTTATTAGAGTGCATATAAGTCATAGGAGTAAACTAGGCTGTGGGATAGCACGTATATATTATTCTACTGATTGGTGAAGACAGCGTGTGGCCGGCCCGTGGAGGAATGAGGAGCGACGCTGACTGAGCCGCCCCAGTGAAGAGGGCCAGTGATCCCTTTAATTCATCAGCTGATGCGAGCTGCTGGCGGCCACCAGAGGAGCGCTGCTGTCATCATTATTATTATTATTTCCTTAAATCCATGCATGTATCTCATGTGTTGTAGTTTACTTTGAGTAAACTTTTAGTTGCTTTATCACTGCCTTTGATATAACCTCCATCTCATTGAGCTTTGTGATTAGTAACATGATTATACTGTACTGATACTGGCATGACATAGAGAGAGATCCTGTGTTGGCAACACGACATGAGATTTGAACACTGGTACTGGCATTCCCTAATGAGTGACCCTGAGATGGCAACATAACTGTACATTTGAATTCTAGCATTGGCGGTATATAGTACGGTCCTAGGCTGCTGTAAATATATTATATTCGAACTAACGGTGTTGCTGGGACGCAGAGAGAATTACCCAGCTGGTGACCAGGAAGGAAGAGGTGGAAGTGAGGCTACGGCCGGAAGTCCGGCAAATTCTCTGCACGCATAGGTGGGCAGGGCAGGCCCGGTGGGGGAGTCACATACTGCAGGATTGAGTTTAGTAGTGTTGGCTGGGCCTTCTCCTCTCCCCCTTGGGTCCAAGGTCAAGTGGTGACCAGTCATGAGGCATCACTAGGAGAGCTCCCTGGGGTGATATGTAATACCCTAGTGGAGAGAGTGAAGTCCAATGGCATGAGGTTATAGGATCGGTATCACGATCCCCCGCTGTTTAACTGTAACCTCATGTAACACAAGGCCAAGGTGAGCGGCGCGCGACACTATGAAGAAATTGGGCCAGGCACAACACTGGATGAGGGGGACTGCCCAGAAATCAAGCAATCGCAATGTAGAAGGGAGACCTGCACCCAGTCATTAAAGTACCAGGCATGAGGGCATGCAAAGTGGAATTGGCAACCCATCTCTATGTGGCAACTGTCAACGGTGGGAACGTGGCAAGGTGATTGCCCAATTAGGTGTGGGTGTTGCAGTGGCTCTCATGATACCAAAGAGTGTCTGCATAAGCTTGCACAGGGTGGTGGCATAATACCTAAGTGTGTCAATTGCGTGCTGCCCCATTTTGCCTGGAACATATATTGCAACATGAGGCCTGATTGGCAGGGCTCAAGAACACCGACTCAAACTGCAGTTGGACCAGTGAACAGGGACGGGAATAGCTTCGTGAACAGTACTACATCATGTCAGGGTCCAGTCCAAGACCCAGCCCAGGGTCCAACTTGCAGTAGGCCGACAACAGCCTGAAGTAGGAGTGGGGTGACCCACCACCACCCCACTCAGGTCCAACCAGTCCCCTTCCCTCTCACAAACCCTTCTTCTTCTTGAGAGTAGGTGCAGTTTGCATGAAAGGTTTACCCTATCGATGCCTGCACCAGGACATATGTTGAGAGACGCATTGACGTTGAGGAGGATAAGAATGTCAAAAGAGCTAGTTACGGTGTGCCGTAGAGAGAGGAGCAGCGACTAAAATAGAGGTGGACGGTAGAGGGAGACATGCCACACCGTAGGGCGGGACGACGAGTACATGGCGTCAGTTGATCCATGGCGTAGCGTTGTGCGCAAGACGTCCACTAATATTTCTCCGGGAACTTGTATATCAGAAAGTGCAAGCAATATGCTTCCAAAATCATCCACGTGTCAAAGGACACCCGTCCACCAGGCGGCGCCTTTGGCTGACACATCCTATCCGGTACCCTATAAACAAACTCCTTCACCCGTGGCACCCAGATAGTGGAAGAGCATCAAAGGATCGGAAGCACCCGGGCATCCTGATGAGGGTCCAACACCAAACCTTCACAGGTCACAATCTCAGCAGCCAGGACATGGCGTCCCCCAGACTGGGGTAACAAAGGATGGGGAATCGCAGGGGACGAAGGCGCGGCATCGACCCCACCACAGGGCACAGGAGGTGAGGCCCCCCTTTGCACATCTTTCCGCAGCACCATGACGAGGTCCCAATCATCAGAGCAACCCTTTCCCCCACAGTGGGGACCCAACAGCAGGAGGTGCAGGGGTTGGCACAGAAAGCAACTCGGAGCCCCTCACAGCCCCATCATCTACTGCGTGAAACGCAAGAGCACCATACTCCCCCACCTCCTCCCAAGGCACACCACGAAGCGAAGACACACTCCGAGCCCACCGCCAATGCTTCGAGACAGGCCGCACGACACCACTCCTATCAGGCCCCTCCGCAGGAACGGCCACCATCTTCACATCCACATGGTCCACACCCACACCGTCCGAAGAGTCCACAGAAACAACATCGCCTGCACTGTCCATATCATCCAGGGAAACAGCCTCAGAACACTGGCGCGCTCGTTTCTGCAAAGGAACGGAAGCATCAGAAAGACAGTCGCCAACACACACAGGTACGGCAGGCACCTTTCCCTGCTGAAGGACCCCCCTCCAAAACAGAAGAATCCGCGTCCCCGAGAGCCGGGACCGCAACCACAGGCAGGGGCGGGACATGGACCACCACTGGGACATCCTCCACTACAAGCAGTGCAGGTGACGGCTCGACATCCACACACACCGGCTCAACAACCCCAGGGGCCACAGGAGTTACCAAACATGTTGCACAGGCCGGAGAACACACCTCAACAGGCGGAGCAGCAGACAGGCAATCGGGCCCCTCAGGCACAGTACCCACTCCAACTTCAGTACCGTCCGAATGCAACAGGGGCGGAAAATCATACGCACGAAAAATATGCACCCCTACCAGTTGCTCCCATGTCGCACGTTGCAGCCAAATGACCCTCGTTACCACACTTATAACAGGTGCGCGGTTGCCCCCGATACAGGCAGTGGAGCGTGTAACCCAACACAGACATCGACGATGGTACACTACACTTCAGCGACATCGTCAGGGTGCGGGAGCTATCAAGTATACCAGAACAGTGCCCGGCAAGGACCTTGTTCCAACGATCACTCAACACTGTCCCAAACCATTCAAAACAGGAGATGAGGAGTTCGTCCTGAAATTCGAAGGGGGTACCATGCACTGCCACATACGTCAAGGCGAAACTAAGACTCACCACTTTAACAGAATCAGCGGTATCAGGGAGTGGGTAAACACGCCCCCCACAAACGCACCCACCTCTACCTCACTCAGTAACCCCAACCCTACATCATCACCCATACCCCCTAATCCCTCCCAGTCCACCTGCTCTCCTGCCTCCCAGCTGACCCTCTTTCCGACCCATCCAACCACTCCTGCCTCCCAGCTGACCCTCCCTCCGACTCATCCAACCACTCCTGCCTCCCAGCTGACCCTCCCTCCTTCCTAGCCAAGCATTTTCCCTCCTCACCCACGAACCAACACTTTATTCATTCCAGGCAACACAATCCCGCCCAATATGGAAGCAATGATTACCTGCATGATAAAAAATCACCCACTCATTTAAGAATTAATGAACAAACAAAATAAAGTTGAGAATACCCAGTGTACAATTCAGAAGAACCAGAAAGCCATGCTCCAAATTCTGCAGAACCAGAGACCATCTCGGGAGAGTCTAGCAAAGTGCAGCTTGATGCATGGTGATACAACATGTGGAGACAATGCACATAACAGCAGACACAGTGAACACCTTGCCTCAGTGAACACATCAACACTAGTGAACACAACAACACCCATGAGCACATCAACACCAGTATACACAACAACACCAGTGAGCACATCAACACTAGTGTACACAACACCATTGACCACTGGCACCAATACACACAGTAACACCAACACATACAACACCACTAGTGCACACAAACTCACCAGTAACAACACCGCACACAACACATCTGATGACCAACAACCCTACCATGGATAACCACAGTGAAGAAAATTTCACTCTCCTACAATTGAACTGCAATGGAGGTCGCGGTAGACTTAATGACATCATACAATACATTCGTGAACAGCAAACTGACGTCTTAGTGCTACAGGAGACACAGTTGTTGCTGTTGTTGATTTAGGGGCGACGACGATCATGGGATCGGATGCGCCCTGGCGTACCCGTGAAGGGTTAATCGCAAAACCCGGAAAGGTGAAACGCGAAGTCTAATCGTGAAACGAGTGACGTCAGTCACTTGAAACTATTATGCCTTGCTGCAAATAAACGCAAATGGGCAGAGGATTGGGGAGCCCCAGGAGTCCCTCAGGGTGACAAGCACCAGCCCCGCCACACATAAAGAACACTGGGTAGCAAAACCAAAGCTCAGCCCCCAACTATAACGCAAGTCATCCAGTGTCCTCCGGCAGAGCAGAAGCCGGCTGCCCACCACGGCTGAGGGCACGCCAGGAGCCCACCAAGACCCACCAACTCCTGGCACCTCTCGGTCAAGCCGACCCCCAAACACCATCACTTCGCCGGGAGAACCAGCCAGACCACGTAAAAAAAATCTGTCAACAATCCCGTGACCCAAGGCGATATGTGCGCCAGGTGTCATGCAACCGGACCATTGAAGAAGAATGCCAAACGGCAGTAGCAAAGCCAAGATGCGAAAACAAAACATGATCCGGCGGCCCCCCAGGCGGAAGAGGTGTCCAGACGTCCCCTCGTCGTCAAGGTTGAACCAGGAACTCAGGAGACACTGGTGGGTGATGACTACAACCCAAGGTTCAGCGGTTATCACAAGTTCTCCTTGCCCTCTGGGGAAAGAAAACGGAGGTCTTATTACCTATGTCAGTAACACTATTCCTGCACAGATTATTGATGATCTCCACAAGGGGGATGTGTATGAATCCCTTCACTTAAACAATACTGCTGTGCATATAATCAACCAATATGTGCCACAGAATAATCTTGACCTAGACCTGAATTTGTTAACGAAGAACCTACCCTGCTGGTCGGTGATTTTAATGTCAGGCACCCACACTTTGGTGCCAACTGTCATCAGCCTGTCAATGGATGGAACCTGTCACTCTATGTTAGGGAAAGTGAAAACCTTAGAGTCCTGGGTGATGAACAGCCAACTCACCTCAGAGGAGGAAGATTAGACTATGCTCTCCTGCTGAATGCACAGAACACGGATGCCAGTACACACATTGTGCACAGTTTATGTAGTGACCACTGGGCACTGATTACCACCGTCGACATGAATAAAGAAAATAAAAGAAAAGACAAATAAAAGAAAACAGTTATCACTCAGATCCGATACGAGGCCGCACTTCATAAACAGAATGAGTGACTGGTTCACGGAATACCAAATCCAAGAAGACATTGATACATTTGTTGATGACCTTAATAACCAAATTGAGCACTGTCTCAAAGTTCCGCACTGTACGACTGGGCGAAGTAACCCTCAGAAGAAGA
Source organism: Procambarus clarkii (assembly GCF_040958095.1). Lineage (NCBI taxonomy): Eukaryota > Metazoa > Arthropoda > Malacostraca > Decapoda > Cambaridae > Procambarus > Procambarus clarkii. The sequence continues at coordinate 2,520,741 of NC_091203.1, forward strand.
AACGAAAAATGGTATGAGAACGATTATATTAAGATGCTCAATGCAAATGTAAGGAGAATGATAAGAGAGTATCGGAGACATCCCACTGAAAGCAACCAAGAGCTCTTTAAAACTATGTACCAAGTAACCAGGGAAGAGAAGATTGAAGAGTGGGAAAAGCAATGGCTTGAATTCACTAGCTCCATTGGACGAGAAACATCTGCAAGACTAGTGTGGGCAAAAATTCAGACAGCTAATGGGGGCAGAACCCGGCCTGCGGCTTACAAAGACCTCCGGGGTAAGGCTGAGGTACTAATACACAAGTGGTGTGATGCAGAATCCTCCTCCTCCCTCCCTGCAGAAATCAGCAGAGCTCCTCTGCTGATTTATGTAATTTGGAATAATGCCTTTCAACATGGAAATGAAGGGAAAGCACGTATTGAGAACTATGCCTCATCAACGCAAGCGGAGTTAACTGCCAATGTTTAGTCGTTAAGATTCCCAGAACGAAACACCAATGGTGCAGTGACCTGCACTTATTAAAAGGCAGTGCTACAATGTAAACACAAAGCCTTACTAATAATCAGGTAGAAAATCCTGCGATAGTCGCTGAAATCAAGAGAGCTGTGAGAGTACAAACCAATCAGGGAAGAGTCATCAAATTCCTGTGGATTCCCTCTCATGCTGGAATCAGAGGAAATGAACAAGCAGATGTGCTGGCTGCTGAAGGCGGTAAAGGAGACCGTATTGAATACTTTATACCCAAGACTCTACAAATTAGAGTATCATTATGCAATATCACTGCGACAAGGTTATTGAGAAAAGGAAGATAGAAGAACAAATCAGTGAATCTGAACGCTGGTACAACATGGATACAGATGGCAATCCCAATCATTATGGACGAAGAGGAGGTGGCCGCAGGAGAGCTTTAGTAGTAGCGAGAATCCGTCTTGGATACGAATATATATGGAGATTTGGAATGGAAACAACAGTTGAGGAGCGAAGTTGCAGAATCTGAGGCGAGAGTGATGGACACCGCCTTGGCGGGACTGTGAACATCTGAGAGACATTAGAAATATGTATAGAATAATAAACCCCACATTGTTTGAGTTAGAAAAACACTATTTGTCAAATATAGATGCTGTTATTAAAAGCTTTCCCCATTTTGCAACCGCAAGATAAAGTAAGATTTTAAGGGTTGGCGAATGTTAATCTTCTTGTTTGAGAAGCTGTTCACTTGAGACAGTTAAGCAAGTCCCAGCTGGGTCTGGATACAAGTGACAGGATGAGCAACCCAACGGATTTTCTTCCTATTGGGGAGTGCTGTACATGCTGCTATGTTCACTCATTGGATGAGTGGCGCTGCCCAATAAACTCGCCCCTCAGGGCAAAATTCAATTTTGCCCTGAGGGGCGAATGTCACCCTTATTTTATAAGGGTGACATTTGCCCGAAACGTAATAGTGTAAATAGCCACTATTACTTTGCGTAATAGTGGCTTTAGGCATTGTATGTACTAGCTCTATCTATAAAGCCAACAAACTTTGTAAATCTCTTTATGTATGTACCTTACCTAAATAAAGATTATTATTATTATTATTATTATTATAAAAAGGCAGAAAGTGCTCAGTAGAAAACAACCGACCGATCAGCTCGACCTTGCAACTGTAAGCTCACGGAGAGAATCCTAAGGGAGGGAATCATTCACCATCTCACAGTGAACAATCTACTAAAATCAATGCAATATAGTTTTGTTAAAAGTAAACCCTGACTTACAAATTTGCTCACATTTTTTAAAACAGTAACAGCTCTATAGATAAAGTACTTCCAGAAGATGTAGTATACATGGACTTCTCTAAACCTTTTGATAAAGGACCATATGAAAGACTTACATGGAAATAACAGTTACATGGAATAAATTAAAAAATACTAATATGGATAAAACAATGGTTTAAACAAAGAAAACAAAGATTTGTCTTAAATGGAAATGAATGTAACTGGGATAATGTGGTCAGCAGAGTACTGCAAGATTCTTTATCAAGGTCAACTTTATTTGTCATATACATTAATGGTATAGATGAGAATATTGCAAACCACATCATCAAATTTGTAGATGATAATAAGAGTTACAAAATTGTGGGAAGTGAAAATTATATTAAGACCATACAAAGAGATCTATATGAAATCCACAAATAATCGGAAGAGCGAATGCTTTTTAATATCGACAAATTCAAGACCTTATATGGGGCATAACAATGCACATTACAACTACTAAATCTTTATATTACCTTTCAGGAGATTGATGAAGAAAAGGGCCTAATAGTCAATATCCACCAGTCACTGAAAGTTGCGCAAGTAGGAGATGCAGCAAAAACCCAAACTATAAATCTCTGGTACACCTCATCTTCAGAAAGACGTATTTGCTTTGGAGAAAGTTCAGCACCAGGCGACAAACATCAACACAGAACAAAGTCGCCACCATAGCAGGAACCGTTGTGAGTCACAGAGCTAACAACACTGCAATCCAGACACGGCACAGATAATGTCGTTAAAACTTTCAAAATACTGAAGAATTTTAAGGATATTGATCCAGACCTCTTCCTTAAAAGTTTAGATGTAACACGTACAAGAAGCAACGGTTTCAAGCTCAACACGACACAACGTAGGACAGCAAACAGGAGAGGCTTTTTCAACCAGAAGGTTATAAACCCATGGAACTGCCTACCTGCTGATGCTGTAAATGCCTAGACTTTGTTGAATTTCAAAATCAAGCTGGATAAAATCATCAGAACAAATAGGGGGGCGGCCATTGATAAGCCGCCAGCTTCCACTCCTCGTCGTCGCCACTAGAGAGGTAGTGGCCCTCAGGTAAATTAAAGACGGTAGAAATGCCTACGAACGTCTCATAGGACAATGTCGCTGCTGACGTGATTGAATGCATTTTTAAATTCGAGCTTAATTACTGCCTTCTGGTCTGTGAAAATGCCAATGTATGCTTGCACTGCATTTGCTTTACAGCCTTGATGGAGCCCAACCCAAGCTGATTAAGTTTAAACATGGTATTTGGCTGCTTACCGATCTCACCGCAGCTACGGTGATGTTACGAGGCATCATCAATGGGCCTGATTTCCCAAAAAAGAATGTTCTGATGATCTAGAGGGACGTTGCCAGCCAGGAACGTGTTTGACACTCTTGTGTGTTTGGCTAGAAGACTCTGGTTATATTTCATTGTTGCTCAGGCTCTTTGTGGGTGTTTGACTTGTAGAGCACGTGCACGTCATTGTTGCTCAGGCTCTATGTGGGTGGGCTATGTCTATGTGGGCTCTATGTCTTGTTGAGCACCTGCACGTCACTGTTGCTCAGGCTCTATGTGGGTGTTTGACTTGTAAAGCACGTGCTGTTGTGGTGCTTCTGGAGACAATTATGTTCTCACTACACCCACAATATTGCCCTCTTCTATTCACTTGCTAACTTGTACTCTAAGTTTTGAGATGAGGTATTGTTAACATTCCTTTAAGTTAATCCTCATTTTGTGCGATGAGGAAGGCGGACTATGTTATCTTCTCTGAGAAATTACTGACGTTAATATGCTTGATGGTACAATAAAACATGCGCTGCCAAACAACAAATGATTGTGCCTTGATTTGATGGTTCCTGGAGAATCATTGACTCTTACCAAGTTAATGAATTTAGTTTGCTTGCCAGTGGCAGCCTTGAGAATATGAAGTGTAATCCAAACAGGCGTTGTTTTGAGTGATTCTGTGAGATTTTCTGATGAAATTAATTTACGGGAGGTATTATTGTAGCAGGGCGGGCACAGGAGTCCTAGACTCCGTCCTGAATTAATGTTGTGGCAGCAAACATTACCTTCACTGTCAGGATAACAGTCTTTGTTTCATGCTCGATGTGAACCTAAGGAGAGGTGTTTGTTTCACTCTTTTGGCTGTGAGGAACCTACAGGGCGTCCCATATACGACCTACGCAGTGACAAGGCTTGCTTGAAGCTTGCAGGACCAAATGGTTTGGCGAGCTGGGGACTGAAGGACTTGAGGCTAGGATGAAAACTTAGGAAACAAGGAGAGGACAGCGTCAAGAGGGTCAAAACGTTCAATGGCCTATCCACTGTGGATTGAAGTAGTCGCTTCATTCGTTGTCAATGTTGTAGTTTCCATTTCTTTTATGCGAATAGGCTGCCTAGCGGGTAAGGAGGCTTGATGGCTAGTTGAGGGCGAGAAGGGGCACAGTCTTGATGCTGGTAGTTTGATGGTGGTGCTGTCTCAGATTGTATGTGTTGGTAGATGTATTGTTCTTTCTTCGTTCTTCTTACCGATGGTTTGACATCTTCTTCTTCTTCTTTTTGTGTGGTTCTTCGGTTTTTCCAGGCTTCATGTAGGTCTTGGCGTGTTGAAAAGGTATAACTGACGTTCGAGGTGTCATCAGTTAGGTAGTCCTTTGGGTTGTTTCATTGAGAAGAGTTTGAAGTCCCAACCGAGATGTCGTCGTTTGATGAGTAAGCTAAATTCAAGTTCATATTGGCTGTTGAAGGTTGACTAACAGCAGCAGCAGCAGGTCCCGCCGCCGACGCAGAAGGTTTTGTAAGGACAATGTCTCTTTTTAGCAGAGTTTATGCTCTCACGTTCCTTGTCACAAAATATATATCCATGACAAGGAACCTGCGAGTATAAACTCTGCTAAAAGAGACAGTGTTCCTTGAAATAAAGAAACTGTTGTTATTTGAGCATCAGTGTGGATGGCTGGTGTGTGTGTGTGTACTCACCTAGATGTGTTTGCAGGGGTTGAGCTCTGGCTCTTTGGTCCCGCCTCTCAACCGTCAATCAACAAGTGTACAGGTTCCTGAGCCTATTGGGCTCTATCATACCTACACTTGAAACTGTGTATGGAGTCAGCCTCCACCACATCACTTTCTAATGCATTCCATTTGTCAACCACTCTGACACTAAAAAAGTTCTTTCTAATATCTCTGTTGCTCATTTGGGCACTCAATTCCCACCTGTGTCCCCTTGTGCGTGTGCCCCTTGTGTTAAATAGCCTGTCTTTATCTACCCTATCAATTCCCTTGAGAATCTTGAATGTGGTGATCATGTCCCCCCTAACTCTCCTGTCTTCCAGCGAAGTGAGGTTTAATTCCCGTTGTCTCTCCTCGTAGCTCATACCTCTCAGCTCAGATACTAGTCCGGTGGCAAAACTTTGAACCTTTTCCAGTTTAGTCTTATCCTTGACTAGATATGGACTCCATGCTGGGGCTGCATACTCCAGGATTGGCCTGCCATATGTGGTATACAAAGTTCTGAATGATTCTTTACACAAGTTTCTGAATGCCGTTCGTATGTTGGCCAGCCTGGCATATGCCGCTGATGTTATCCTCTTGATATGGGCTGCAGGAGACAGGTCTGGCGAGATATCAACCCCCAAGTCTTTTTCTTTCTCTGAATCCTAAAGAATTTCCTCCCCCAGATGATACCTTGAATCTGGCCTCCTGCTCCCTACACCTATCTTCATTACATTTGGTTGGGTTAAACTCTAACAACCATTTGTTGGACCATTCCTTCAGCTTCTCTAGGTCTTCTTGAAGCCTCAAACAGTCTTCTTCTGTCTTAATCCTTCTCATAATTTTGGTATCGTCCGCAAACATTGAGAGAAATGAATCTATATCCTTCGGGAGATCATTTACATATATCAGAAACAAGATAGGACCTAGTACAGAGCCCTGTGAGACTCCACTGGTGACTTCACACCAATCGGAGATCTCACCCCCTCACCGTAACTCTCTGCTTCCTATTGCTTAGGTACTCCCTTATTTACTAGAGCACCTTACCAGCTACACCTGCCTGTCTCTCCAGCTTATGTACCAGCCTCTTATGCGGTACTGTGTCAAAGGCTTTCCGCCAATCCAAGAAAAAGCAGTCCGCCCAGCCCCTCTCTTCCTTCCTTAATCTTTGTCACCTGATCGTAGAATTCTATGAAGCCAGTCAGGCAAGATTTACCCTCCCTGAACCCAAGTTGGCGATTTGTCACGAAGTCCCTTTTCTCCAGATGCGCTACCAGGTTTTTTCTCACGATCTTCTCCATCACCTTGCATGGTATACAAGTTAAGGACACTGGCCTGTAGTTCAGTGCCTCTTGCCTGTCGCCCTTTTTGTATATTGGGACCACATTTGCCGTCTTCCATATTTCTGGTAGGTCTCCCATCTCCAGTGACCTACTATACACTATGGAGAGTGGCAAGCAAAGTGCCTCTGCACACTCTTTCAGTACCCATGGTGAGATCCCGTCTGGACCAACAGCCTTTCTAACATCCAGATCCAGCAGGTGTTTCTTGACCTCCTCTCTCGTAATTTCGACCTCTTCCAAGGCCGCCTGGTTTACTTTCCTTTCTCCTAGCCCAGTGACCTCACCTTGTTCTGTTGTGAAGACCTCCTGGAACCTCTTGTTGAGTTCATCACACACCTCTTTGTCATTCTCTGTATACCTGTCCTCTCCTGTTCTAAGTTTCCCTACCTGTTCTTTCACTGTTGTTTTCCTTCTGATGTGACTGTGGAGTAGCTTTGGTTCGGTCTTGGCTTTGTTTGCTATATCATTTTGTTTGCTATATCATTGTGTGTGTGTGTTTGTGTGTGTGTGCGTGTGTGTGTGTGTGTGTGTGTGTGTGTGTGTGTGTGTGTGTGTGTGTGTGTGTGTGTACTCACCTAGTTCCTAGTTGTACTCACCTAGATGTGTTTGCAGGGGTTGAGCTCTGGCTCTTTGGTCCCGCCTCTCAACCGTCAATCAACAAGTGTACAGGTTCCTGAGCCTATTGGGCTCTATCATACCTACACTTGAAACTGTGTATGGAGTCAGCCTCCACCACATCACTTTCTAATGCATTCCATTTGTCAACCACTCTGACACTAAAAAAGTTCTTTCTAATATCTCTGTGGCTCATTTGGGCGCTCAGTTTCCACCTGTGTCCCCTTGTGCATGTGCCCCTTGTGTTAAATAGCCTGTCTTTATCTACCCTATCAATTCCCTTGAGAATCTTGAATGTGGTGATCATGTCCCCCCTAACTCTCCTGTCTTCCAGCGAAGTGAGGTTTAATTCCCGTTGTCTCTCCTCGTAGCTCATACCTCTCAGCTCAGATACTAGTCCGGTGGCAAAACTTTGAACCTTTTCCAGTTTAGTCTTATCCTTGACTAGATATGGACTCCATGCTGGGGCTGCATACTCCAGGATTGGCCTGCCATATGTGGTATACAAAGTTCTGAATGATTCTTTACACAAGTTTCTGAATGCCGTTCGTATGTTGGCCAGCCTGGCATATGCCGCTGATGTTATCCTCTTGATATGGGCTGCAGGAGACAGGTCTGGCGAGATATCAACCCCCAAGTCTTTTTCTTTCTCTGAATCCTAAAGAATTTCCTCCCCCAGATGATACCTTGAATCTGGCCTCCTGCTCCCTACACCTATCTTCATTACATTTGGTTGGGTTAAACTCTAACAACCATTTGTTGGACCATTCCTTCAGCTTCTCTAGGTCTTCTTGAAGCCTCAAACAGTCTTCTTCTGTCTTAATCCTTCTCATAATTTTGGTATCGTCCGCAAACATTGAGAGAAATGAATCTATATCCTTCGGGAGATCATTTACATATATCAGAAACAAGATAGGACCTAGTACAGAGCCCTGTGAGACTCCACTGGTGACTTCACACCAATCGGAGATCTCACCCCCTCACCGTAACTCTCTGCTTCCTATTGCTTAGGTACTCCCTTATTTACTAGAGCACCTTACCAGCTACACCTGCCTGTCTCTCCAGCTTATGTACCAGCCTCTTATGCGGTACTGTGTCAAAGGCTTTCCGCCAATCCAAGAAAAAGCAGTCCGCCCAGCCCCTCTCTTCCTTCCTTAATCTTTGTCACCTGATCGTAGAATTCTATGAAGCCAGTCAGGCAAGATTTACCCTCCCTGAACCCAAGTTGGCGATTTGTCACGAAGTCCCTTTTCTCCAGATGCGCTACCAGGTTTTTTCTCACGATCTTCTCCATCACCTTGCATGGTATACAAGTTAAGGACACTGGCCTGTAGTTCAGTGCCTCTTGCCTGTCGCCCTTTTTGTATATTGGGACCACATTTGCCGTCTTCCATATTTCTGGTAGGTCTCCCATCTCCAGTGACCTACTATACACTATGGAGAGTGGCAAGCAAAGTGCCTCTGCACACTCTTTCAGTACCCATGGTGAGATCCCGTCTGGACCAACAGCCTTTCTAACATCCAGATCCAGCAGGTGTTTCTTGACCTCCTCTCTCGTAATTTCGACCTCTTCCAAGGCCGCCTGGTTTACTTTCCTTTCTCCTAGCCCAGTGACCTCACCTTGTTCTGTTGTGAAGACCTCCTGGAACCTCTTGTTGAGTTCATCACACACCTCTTTGTCATTCTCTGTATACCTGTCCTCTCCTGTTCTAAGTTTCCCTACCTGTTCTTTCACTGTTGTTTTCCTTCTGATGTGACTGTGGAGTAGCTTTGGTTCGGTCTTGGCTTTGTTTGCTATATCATTTTGTTTGCTATATCATTGTGTGTGTGTGTTTGTGTGTGTGTGCGTGTGTGTGTGTGTGTGTGTGTGTGTGTGTGTGTGTGTGTGTGTGTGTGTGTGTGTGTGTGTACTCACCTAGTTCCTAGTTGTACTCACCTAGTTGTGCTTGCGGGGGTTGAAATCTGGCTCTTTGGTCCCGCCTCTCAACCGTCAATCAACAGGTGTACAGATTCCTGAGCCTATTGGGCTCTATCATATCTACACTTGAAACTGTGTATGGAGTCAGCCTCCACCACATCACTTCCTAATGCATTCCATTTGTCAACCACTCTGACACTAAAAAAGTTCTTTCTAATATCTCTGTGGCTCATTTGGGCGCTCAGTTTCCACCTGTGTCCCCTTGTGCATGTGCCCCTTGTGTTAAATAGCCTGTCTTTATCTACCCTATCAATTCCCTTGAGAATCTTGAATGTGGTGATCAATTCCCCCCTAACTCTTCTGTCTTCCAGCGAAGTGAGGTTTAATTCCCGTTGTCTCTCCTCGTAGCTCATACCTCTCAGCTCAGATACTAGTCCGGTGGCAAAACTTTGAACCTTTTCCAGTTTAGTCTTATCCTTGACTAGATATGGACTCCATGCTGGGGCTGCATACTCCAGGATTGGCCTGCCATATGTGGTATACAAAGTTCTGAATGATTCTTTACACAAGTTTCTGAATGCCGTTCGTATGTTGGCCAGCCTGGCATATGCCGCTGATGTTATCCTCTTGATATGGGCTGCAGGAGACAGGTCTGGCGAGATATCAACCCCCAAGTCTTTTTCTTTCTCTGAATCCTAAAGAATTTCCTCCCCCAGATGATACCTTGTATCTGGCCTCCTGCTCCCTACACCTATCTTCATTACATTTGGTTGGGTTAAACTCTAACAACCATTTGTTCGACCATTCCTTCAGCTTGTCTAGGTCTTCTTGAAGCCTCAAACAGTCCTCTTCTGTCTTAATCCTTCTCATAATTTTGGTATCGTCCGCAAACATTGAGAGAAATGAATCTATATCCTTCGGGAGATCATTTACATATATCAGAAACAAGATAGGACCTAGTACAGAGCCCTGTGAGACTCCACTGGTGACTTCACACCAATCGGAGATCTCACCCCCTCACCGTAACTCTCTGCTTCCTATTGCTTAGGTACTCCCTTATTTACTAGAGCACCTTACCAGCTACACCTGCCTGTCTCTCCAGCTTATGTACCAGCCTCTTATGCGGTACTGTGTCAAAGGCTTTCCGCCAATCCAAGAAAAAGCAATCCGCCCAGCCCCTCTCTTCCTTGCTTAATCTTTGTCACCTGATCGTAGAATTCTATGAAGCCAGTCAGGCAAGATTTACCCTCCCTGAACCCAAGTTGGCGATTTGTCTCGAAGTCCCTTTTCTCCAGATGTGCTACCAGGTTTTTTCTCACGATCTTCTCCATCACCTTGCATGGTATACAAGTTAAGGACACTGGCCTGTAGTTCAGTGCCTCTTGCCTGTCGCCCTTTTTGTATATTGGGACCACATTTGCCGTCTTCCATATTTCTGGTAGGTCTCCCATCTCCAGTGACCTACTATACACTATGGAGAGTGGCAAGCAAAGTGCCTCTGCACACTCTTTCAGTACCCATGGTGAGATCCCGTCTGGACCAACAGCCTTTCTAACATCCAGATCCAGCAGGTGTTTCTTGACCTCCTCTCTCGTAATTTCGACCTCTTCCAAGGCCGCCTGGTTTACTTTCCTTTCTCCTAGCCCAGTGACCTCACCTTGTTCTGTTGTGAAGACCTCCTGGAACCTCTTGTTGAGTTCATCACACACCTCTTTGTCATTCTCTGTATACCTGTCCTCTCCTGTTCTAAGTTTCCCTACCTGTTCTTTCACTGTTGTTTTCCTTCTGATGTGACTGTGGAGTAGCTTTGGTTCGGTCTTGGCTTTGTTTGCTATATCATTTTGTTTGCTATATCATTGTGTGTGTGTGTTTGTGTGTGTGTGCGTGTGTGTGTGTGTGTGTGTGTGTGTGTGTGTGTGTGTGTGTGTGTGTGTGTGTACTCACCTAGTTCCTAGTTGTACTCACCTAGTTGTGCTTGCGGGGGTTGAAATCTGGCTCTTTGGTCCCGCCTCTCAACCGTCAATCAACAGGTGTACAGATTCCTGAGCCTATTGGGCTCTATCATATCTACACTTGAAACTGTGTATGGAGTCAGCCTCCACCACATCACTTCCTAATGCATTCCATTTGTCAACCACTCTGACACTAAAAAAGTTCTTTCTAATATCTCTGTGGCTCATTTGGGCGCTCAGTTTCCACCTGTGTCCCCTTGTGCATGTGCCCCTTGTGTTAAATAGCCTGTCTTTATCTACCCTATCAATTCCCTTGAGAATCTTGAATGTGGTGATCAATTCCCCCCTAACTCTTCTGTCTTCCAGCGAAGTGAGGTTTAATTCCCGTTGTCTCTCCTCGTAGCTCATACCTCTCAGCTCAGATACTAGTCCGGTGGCAAAACTTTGAACCTTTTCCAGTTTAGTCTTATCCTTGACTAGATATGGACTCCATGCTGGGGCTGCATACTCCAGGATTGGCCTGCCATATGTGGTATACAAAGTTCTGAATGATTCTTTACACAAGTTTCTGAATGCCGTTCGTATGTTGGCCAGCCTGGCATATGCCGCTGATGTTATCCTCTTGATATGGGCTGCAGGAGACAGGTCTGGCGAGATATCAACCCCCAAGTCTTTTTCTTTCTCTGAATCCTAAAGAATTTCCTCCCCCAGATGATACCTTGTATCTGGCCTCCTGCTCCCTACACCTATCTTCATTACATTTGGTTGGGTTAAACTCTAACAACCATTTGTTCGACCATTCCTTCAGCTTGTCTAGGTCTTCTTGAAGCCTCAAACAGTCCTCTTCTGTCTTAATCCTTCTCATAATTTTGGTATCGTCCGCAAACATTGAGAGAAATGAATCTATATCCTTCGGGAGATCATTTACATATATCAGAAACAAGATAGGACCTAGTACAGAGCCCTGTGAGACTCCACTGGTGACTTCACACCAATCGGAGATCTCACCCCCTCACCGTAACTCTCTGCTTCCTATTGCTTAGGTACTCCCTTATTTACTAGAGCACCTTACCAGCTACACCTGCCTGTCTCTCCAGCTTATGTACCAGCCTCTTATGCGGTACTGTGTCAAAGGCTTTCCGCCAATCCAAGAAAAAGCAATCCGCCCAGCCCCTCTCTTCCTTGCTTAATCTTTGTCACCTGATCGTAGAATTCTATGAAGCCAGTCAGGCAAGATTTACCCTCCCTGAACCCAAGTTGGCGATTTGTCTCGAAGTCCCTTTTCTCCAGATGTGCTACCAGGTTTTTTCTCACGATCTTCTCCATCACCTTGCATGGTATACAAGTTAAGGACACTGGCCTGTAGTTCAGTGCCTCTTGCCTATCGCCCTTTTTGTATATTGGGACCACATTTGCCGTCTTCCATATTTCTGGTAGGTCTCCCGTCTCCAGTGACCTACTATACACTATGGAGAGTGGCAAGCAAAGTGCCTCTGCACACTCTTTCAGTACCCATGGTGAGATCCCGTCTGGACCAACAGCCGTTCTAACATCCAGATCCAGCAGGTGTTTCTTGACCTCCTCTCTCGTAATTTCGACCTCTTCCAAGGCCGCCTGGTTTACTTTCCTTTCTCCTAGCACAGTGACCTCACCTTGTTCTGTTGTGAAGACCTCCTGGAACCTCTTGTTGAGTTCATCACACACCTCTTTGTCATTCTCTGTATACCTGTCCTCGCCTGTTCTAAGTTTCCCTACCTGTTCTTTCACTGTTGTTTTCCTTCTGATGTGACTGTGGAGTAGCTTTGGTTCGGTCTTGGCTTTGTTTGCTATATCATTTTGTTTGCTATATCATTGTGTGTGTGTGTTTGTGTGTGTTTGTGTGTGTGTGCGTGTGTGTGTGTGTGTGTGTGTGTGTGTGTGTGTGTGTGTGTGTGTGTGTGTGTGTGTGTGTGTGTGTGTGTGTGTGTGTGTGTGTGTGTGTGTGTGTGTGTGTGTACTCACCTAGTTCCTAGTTGTACTCACCTAGTTGTGCTTGCGGGGGTTGAACTCTGGCTCTTTGGTCCCGCCTCTCAACCGTCAATCAACAGGTGTACAGATTCCTGAGCCTATTGGGCTCTATCATATCTACACTTGAAACTGTGTATGGAGTCAGCCTCCACCACATCACTTCCTAATGCATTCCATTTGTCAACCACTCTGACACTAAAAAAGTTCTTTCTAATATCTCTGTGGCTCATTTGGGCGCTCAGTTTCCACCTGTGTCCCCTTGTTCATGTGCCCCTTGTGTTAAATAGCCTGTCTTTATCTACCCTATCAATTCCCTTGAGAATCTTGAATGTGGTGATCATGTCCCCCCTAACTCTTCTGTCTTCCAGCGAAGTGAGGTTTAATTCCCGTAGTCTCTCCTCGTAGCTCATACCTCTCAGCTCGGGTACTAGTCTGGTGGCAAATCTTTGAACCTTTTCCAGTTTAGTCTTATCCTTGACTAGATATGGACTCCATGCTGGGGCTGCATACTCCAGGATTGGCCTGCCATATGTGGTATACAAAGTTCTGAATGATTCTTTACACAAATTTCTGAATGCCATTCGTATGTTGGCCAGCCTGGCATATGCCGCTGATCTTATCCTCTTGATATGTGCTGCAGAAGACAGGTCTGGCGTGATATTAACTCCCAAGTCTTTTTCTTTCTCTGACTCCTGAAGAATTTCCTCTCCCAGATGATACCTTGTATTTGGCCTCCTGCTCCCTACAACTATCTTCATTATATTACAATTGGTTGGGTTAAACTCAAACAACCACTTGTTCGACCATTCCTGCAGTTTGTCTAGGTCTTCTTGAAGCCTCAAACAGTCCTCTTCTGTCTTAATCCTTCTCATAATTTTGGCATCGTCCGCAAACATTGAGAGAAATGAATCTATACCCTCCGGGAGATCATTTACATATATCAGAAACAAGATAGGACCGAGTACAGAGCCCTGTGGGACTCCACTGGTGACTTCACGCCATTCGGAGGTCTCACCCCTCACCGTAACTCTGCTTCCTATTGCTTAGGTACTCCCTTATCCACTGGAGCACCTTACCAGCTACACCTGCCTGTCTCTCCAGCTTATGTACCAGCCTCTTATGCGGTACTGTGTCAAAGGCTTTCCGACAATCCAAGAAAATGCAGTTCGCCCAGCCCTCTCTTTCTTGCTTAATCTGTGTTACCTGGTCATAGAATTCTATTAAGCCAGTCAGGCAAGATTTACCCTCCCTGAACCCATGTTTTCGATTTGTCACGAAGTCCCTTCTCTCCAGATGTGCTACCAGGTTTTCTCTCACGATCTTCTCCATCACCTTGCATGGTATACAAGTTAAGGACACTGGCCTGTAGTTCAGTGCCTCTTGCCTGTCGCCCTTTTTATATATTGGGACCACATTCGCCGTCTTCCATATTTCTGGTAGGTCTCCCGTCTCCAGTGACCTACTATACACTATGGAGAGTGGCAAGCAAAGTGCCTCTGCACACTCTTTCAGTATCCATGGCGAGATCCCGTCTGGACCAACAGCCTTTCTAACATCCAGGTCCAGCAGGTGTCTCTTGACCTCCTCTCTCGTAATTTCAAACTCTTCCAAGGCCGCCTGGTTTACTTCCCTTTCTCCTAGCACAGTGACCCCACCTTGTTCTGTTGTGAAGACCTCTTCGAACCTCTTGTTGAGTTCATCACACACCTCTTTGTCATTCTCTGTATACCTGTCCTCGCCTGTTCTAAGTTTCACTACCTGTTCTTTCACTGTTGTTTTCCTTCTGATGTGACTGTGGAGTAGCTTTGGTTCGGTCTTGGCTTTGTTTGCTATATCATTTTCATAACTTTTCTCTGCTTCTCTTCTCACCCTGACATACTCATTCCTGGTTCTCTGGTATCTCTCTCTGCTTTCTGGTGTTCTGTTATTCCGGAAGTTCCTCCACGCCCTTTTGTTCAGTACCTTTGCTTCCATACATGCCCTATTATACCATGGATTCTTCTCTTGCTTCTCGGTTTTTTCTTTTTGGGCCGAGATGTATCTGCTTACTGCCTCCTGACACTTTTGGGTGACATAGTCCATCATATCTTGTACAGACTTAGCTCTGAGGTCTGTGTCCCAAGGTATTCCCTTAGGAAGCTTCTCATCTCCTCATAATTTCCCTTTCGGTATGCCAGCCTTTTGTTTCCTAGTTCTTTTTTGGGTGGGATAATTCCTAGCTCTACCAGGTACTCAAAGTTCAATACACTGTGATCACTCATTCCCAAGGGCGCTTCCATCTTGACTTCCCTTATATCCCACTCATTTAGGGTAAATGAGTGTGTGTGTGTGTGTGTGTGTGTGTGTGTGTGTGTGTGTGTGTGTGTGTGTGTGTGTGTGTGTGTGTGTGTGTGTGTGTGTGTGTGTGTGTGCGTGTGTGTGTGTGTGTGTGTGTGTGTGTGTGTGTGTGTGTGTGTGTGTGTGTGTGTGTGTGTGTGTGTGTGTGTGTGTGTGTGTACCTAGCTCGGTAATGAGTGGAGGCGTTGCCAGATGGTGGTTAGGTCTGGGTAAGCTGGGTTATTATGGCTACAAGCACTAAACGGGGACTCATCATTTGTAACTAATGAAGGCCCCTTGCTGGGCTGAAAGTGCTTTAGCATTCCCTCAACTTTCAATGTGGTTATCTGTCTCATTAATGTGAACCATATTATTTCACAAAATATCCATTTATACTGTGCATTAATGGATACCTGGCAAGCATTAATGCACATCATTAATGGTGTTCAAGCGAGCACACCATTTCATTTATACACCACCACAAGATATCCATTTATACTGTGCATATATTGGCTCATTAAACAATACGATTGGAACAAACATTTTAGCCGTAGTTCAGTCATTAATTTACCTGATAAACACCTTTACAACAGCACTGTCACTGCATTAGGATATTATTTGAGTTTTTTTATTTCTGACAGGGGTGTGAATTACATAGATATTCCAAAAGAATTTAGTTATTTTTAAAACACAGTGATATGTCTAATGGCGATATAAACATATGGCAGGGTATGGTATATGGTTCATTACTGTATCAAAATCGCTCTAATTGTCCAGAAAGGTTTATTCAATCTTTTAATACCCTAAATAGAGATAATTCATTACACATTTCCAAAGTCAGTAAATCTAATGCCATTGTTATCACCAACAAAAGAGTCAGTAATATAGAAGAGTTAATGAACTATCGGAAGACTTATTACCTATTTACAAAGACCCTTTAGATAAAGCTTCTGCTCATTTTAACAAAATGCTTGAAAATGTACTCGGTGATAAAGTGCTTGTAGACAAGTTCAAGAGTTGTTCTCCTTCCTTACCTTACATGTAAGGTCTTTTTAACAGGGTCTTGGTAGTACAGTCGGGTTCATTCTTGATTCACAATCGAGGATTCCGAGTTCGCATCCCGGATGGCACAGAAATAGTTTTTTTCTTCTACTTTTTATTGATAAAGCACATTAAATACACATAAAAACAGCCTGACAAAACCTCACAAGCAGTGATCCATAAAGCACAAAACAACACATGAGATCAACAGAGAAAGGAAACACAAAATTGAAAAACAAAATAAGTATTCAACAGGAAACATAAAAAAACACAGAAATATTATGGTACAAAATATTATGGTACAAACCAAATTTGTAACAAATTAGATGGCAAATTCCTTGGCATTCTCATTGACCACAAGCTGAATTTCCAGGGACACATTCTAAACATATCTAAAAAAGTTTCAAAAACTGTAGGCATTCTTTCTAAGATCAGATATTATGTACCACGCCCTGCCCTGGTGACTCTCTATTACTCCCTTATCTATCCATATCTCAACTATGGTATTTGTGCTTGGGGCTCTACTACCCAAAATCACTTACGTCCTCTAATTACTCAACACAAAGCTGCTATTAGGACAATATCCAATTCTGGCCCCAGACATCACTCGGTACCCCTATTCAAATCCCTGAATATGTTAGACATTAAGTCACTGCACATTCTCTCATGTGTACTATACATATACAAAACGCTAAATTGTAATGCCAATCCTGATCTCAAAAGCTTCATAGAAGGTTGTAACAGAACCCATGAGCACCACACCAGAAATAAATACAGTTTTGATATTCCTAGAGTACGACTTAATCAAACCAGAAATGCTCTACAAATCAAGGGGCCCAGAATGTGGAATGACCTTCCCAACCATGTTAAAGACAGTACCTCTCTCAACCAGTTTAAGTTAAAAACGAAGCTATACCTAATAAATTCCCTGTAACCTACCTTACCTCTCTATTGTCAACCCATGTATGTTTTTTGTTTTTCAAATCAACGCTGTTTTAATGTAATTTTCTGTAATAATTTGTAATTGTATTTGTGCTGTTTTTCAACAATGTTCCCCCCTCTTTTACCTCTATTTTTATTTGTACTCAACGCATTTTTTTCTTTTTACCCATTAGTTTTAAGCTTTAGTCAGTAGTGTTTTTTCCTGCCCGAAACGCTTTGCGTAATAGTGGCTTTAGGCATTGTATGTACTAGCTCTTATCTATAAAGCCAACAAACTTTGTAAAATCTCTTTATGTATGTACCTTTGCCTAAATAAAAATTATTATTATTATTATTATTATTATTATTATTAAATATTATGGTACAAAATAACAACTAGTTACACAAGCCAGCCTGAAGGGCCAAACAAGCAAGACAAAAAGTCAAAACAGACAGGAATTCATAACCGGAACACGCAGGGACCTGGAAAAAACATATAGAAATGACACCCACACATGCAAAAGAAAAACAAAACAAAACAAGCACCAGAACACGCAGGAACCGGCATACACATACGCACACACACACACACACACCCAACAGCAATATAAACCACACAAACAACAGAACACAAAGCACACAAAGGGCACAAACAGCACAGCACAACCAAAAAATGCAAACGGAACACACAAACAAGCACACCTCCTAACAAGGCTAAACCTAACACATAGACAAAACATACATAGAACCTCAGACACGGTAACAAAATCACAGACAGGGAGTATACAATCAAACACAGGCACTATCGATACTAGTCCGGAAACTTCTATGCCAGGAAGCGCAAGCAGTATGCCTCCCAAACCAGCTGGACGTCTTCGGACACCAGTCTACCCGGAGACGCACATGGCCGAAGCATCCAATTACGTACTCCATATATAAACCCCTTTAACCACGGTATCCAAATAGTTGATGAGCACCACGGGACCGGACGCACCCTGTCGTCCCAAGTGAGGTCCAAACACTGCGACTGAGGGACCACGTCCCAGTCGGCCGCGATCACAGGGAAGAGGTCGACACTAGAGGGTTTTGCACTGGAATCCGCACAGGAAGGCGCTCCGGGTGCCACTCCGGGCGCCACACCGGGCACCACACAGGGCTTCGTACTGGCCTGTGCACGAGGCTTCTCACGAGGCTTCTCTTGGGGATGCACACTGGGGGGACCCACAGAGGACACAGACGCGTCAGGGCCCCCGACCCCGGGCATAGGAGCAGAGGCACCCTGGCGTACATCCTTCCTTAAGACCACGACGAGGTCCTGCTTGGCAGGAGCAACCTCCCACCGTGGGGAGCCAACAGCAGTAGGCGTAGGGGGCAACTCAGGAGGTAGCACAGAGCCCCCCACAGCACCGCCAACCTCAGAGGGACACGCCGGATCAGCGTACTTTCCCACCTTCACTCAAGGCACACCACAAAGGGGAGACGCATTTGGGACCCGCCTCGAGCGCTTGGAGACGGGCTGCCGGTCGTCCGAGCTGTCACCCTCATCATCCCGTAACACAGCAGAACTCTCCGACAGACACTCCTTCAAAGCCCGGCCCCTGATAACAGAAGCCTCTACGATCGGAGGCACCAGACCACATACTGCAGGAGAGATCTTGCCGCGGACATCCAAAGGAACAGAAGATACCACATGCAGGGACGCAGCAGGCAGGGGCAGCCGAGACGGGGCGGGCTGGGGCAGCTGGAGCAGGGGCATTGGAAGCGGGGAAGCCGGCGGCGGGGTCGCCCCAAACCCCATGTCAACATCCGCATCACCACCCAACACCGGGGCAGTAGCCCGCAAGGAATTATCACATGGTCCATTACTTGGAGACAGGTCCGGGGCCGACGACCGGGGAAAATCCTCCTCCCGGAAGAGGTTAACAGGGGTGACCCCGCGCTCCTCACACCCCGGGACCAGGTGACTCGATAGGCCGCACCTGAAACATGTCCGAGGTTGTCCCGCGTGAAAAACACAAACCCCAACAGCATGATGGAGTACGGTACAGGATCCCTGAGGCGCATGGCGAGTGTGCGAGTCCCACACAGGACCCCCTTCCATCTCCTGGTAGGGACAGCATTCATCCTTACATGTAGGATCCGCCCAAACCGGGCAAAGTACCGACGAAGAAGATCCTCAGGGAACTCAAAAGGCATCCCATGCACTGCAACATACGTCGTGGCTCCACAACGGTCAGAGAGAGTCACCGACCCACCATCTCCAGGAAGAGTGAATGAGCGCCCATCATAGCACGTGATGAGATCTTGATAAATCAGCGGGGAGCCGAACTTGACAATCGCCCGCCGTCCGGCACGCAGCTGCACCCCACACACAGACTCCGTAGGGACATGGAGCATATCAATCAACACCACCTCCACCGCGTGGTACGAAGCAATCCCAGAGAACTCCAGGCCAATGGAGGCCTGCCTGGTGGCAGGGGCCACAGGCCCCCCCCATGATTGCAGACCGTCACAGCCCCAGGGGCCCCTCAGCAGAAACATGGGACACAAGCCACGTCAGTAGCAATACTCAGGTCCTCATATGATAAACAAAACCCCACTAAAGATCAGAGGGTATGCATCCTATACTAACCGTAATGCCACAGGCCTATTAACATACATCAGTGATGATTTACCGCAACTCTTGTGAGCACGTCACACAATGCTCAAACACAGTACCATCAGCTTCATTTACAAACTGCAGCAGGCCACTTCTCATTCCTCAACGTATATGCCACAAGTCAGAAACTCAATGTAACATTGCTCCCAGATCTAGACAATCATGGGACAATATACATGGAAGATTTTAATGCTAGACATATTACGCTGGGAGACATTACTAACAACGATAATGGATGCAAATTTATAAAATATGTTTATGACAACAGTTTAACTGTGTATACTACGGATACCCAAACTCATTTATTGGGAGGCAGACTTGATTATGTAATGGGTAGAAACCTTGTGCAAGATAGGATGGAATGTTCGTTGGTAACTCACTTGGTTAATGACCACTATACAGTTTCTGCTTCCTATGAGGTACAGTGTGATGTACCTAATGAACATCAGAGACGGAAAATGAATATTCCATGTGGTTTGCACAACCATTTTATGAATTGTATTTCAAAATGGTATCAAGATTACACAATAACGAATGTACAAGCCTTCTCCAGAGATCTCATTGATACGATTACTGCCTACTACGACACATGGGTGTGTTGGGGAACAGACCGTATGCCTAGCAGACGTGAACAACACCTACCACCACCCAAGTGGGTCCTCGAGCCCGTATTTGTAAAGCAACTTGGAGATACATACAAACGAACCAAAGCACAAGGTGACTTTCATGCATTTCTGGTCGCAAATAGAGAGGTGAGAGACATGAGCAACGTTATATGTAATAAACATTGGGAAGAGTTCCTGCAAAGTATAAATGAGCAAACAACACTTGTTGAAGTTTGGGGAAAGATACGAAAAATCTCTTGAAGCAACCCAACCAAACCACTGCACCACAGCCCACTAGAACAAGCAAACATCCTCCTTGATTAATGGGCACTAACATCAAGCTACGACTCACTCTCAATTAACATACAGCACAAACTTGATGACACACGCCCAAACAGACATCGAACCATCAATCTTGCCTGTACAGCTATCGACGTGTCGGACCTTAATGATGTAACTGAATGGAAATTAAATCATGCACTAAAGATGGGAAAATCAATTGCTCCTGGAGAGGACGGTATTACTTTCAGTTTACTGAGATTAGTCTCACAAGTACCAGGTAATCCACTTTTAGTGTTTTTCAGAATGAGTTTAAGTGAAGGAGTATTACCTGATGCTTGGACGATGAGTGTCATTTTTCCTATCCCCAAACCACACTCAGATAATTATAGACCCATATCTCTAACATCGTGTGTTTGTAAAGTGCTTGAACGCATTGTTCTTAACCGACTCATGTATCATATACAGGGGCACTTGTCACCCCAACTGTTTGGATTTATGCCTGGGCTCAGTACACAACACTGTTTTGCTGAATACTTCGCTCATATTGAAGCTTTCCCTCAAGCAGTCTTCATCGACCTAGCAGCAGCTTTTGATACAGCAAACAGAGAAATCATATTAGAACAGCTTGCTGAGCTGGGAATACAAGGAAAATTACTGAAATGGATAAAGGGCTATTTGTCTAATCGAACAGCATATGTTTTGTTTAATGGTGTTAAAAGCACAGAGAGCAAATACTTTGAACTGGGAACTCCACAAGGAGGGTCCTCATCCCCTTGTTGTTCAACGTTCTGATGCATAAACTTATTAAACATCTACCAACTAATAATGAAGACACTGTCATTTGTTATGCTGATGATATATGTTTACAGGCTGCCTCCGAGCCTAGAATGCAAGGTCTGCTCGATGCTTTTGCTACTAGAGGTGAGGAATGTGGCCTCATTATCTCTGTACAGAAAACTCGTGCCCTCATTCCGTGTGGTATTCCACCCACCAATTATCATATAGATGGGCGAGCACTTGAGAACTGCGAGTCTTACAGATACCTTGGTGTCCCCAATAACGACCCTGGGTACCTTTCTTCTCTCAAGAAGAGACTCTGGGAGAGATTAAAGCCCATGCGGGTCCTTGTTGGTATCAATCATGGAATTAACGTGAGACTTGCTAGAATGTTTTATGTATCATTTATACGCTCTGTGACTGACTACAATGCTCTACATCTCACACTGTATACAGACAAAGAGCTGAAATCTCTTGAAGCCTTGCAAAATGAAGCTATGAGTCTCATCCTTGGGGCTCCAAAGTCCTCGAGAATAGTTAATACGAGAGCAGAGTTAAAATTACCTACCATAAGTGAGAGAATTTTGTCTATTAGCATAGTTTTCGGCGTGAAGGCATTGAGTAGATCTAGGCAACACATGAAGTTTCAAGCTAAACTTTCTATTATGCTGCACTCACGTGAGGTCTATAGAAGAAGAACGAAGTCTGTTTATGTATCTTGGTTCTACAAGGTAGCCAACTCCATCAAAATATTAAATATGTACCCAACTCAGTTAATGATTAACCAATTACTCCATGGGATAACTGGGATCTATTAGTTGATTTTGTAAATGCGTCCAAGAAAGATTGTGTGCACTCTACATTATTAAAACAGTTAACACTGAAAAGCATCACTGAGAGTACTCAGAGTATGGGTAACGATGTGTATCAGTGCTATACCGACGGCTCTGTAGAAGAAGGTGGACGATATACCGGATGTGCATGTAATATATTTGAACAATCTTCTCTCGTACATACAGCAATGAAGCGCGTCAATGACTGGGCAAGTACAACTCAAACCGAATTTGCAGGCGTACACCTTGCCACTGAATTTTTAAAAGACAAAGGCAGTGGACTCGCAGAGTGTACTCCTGGCATTGAACGCACATAGTAGTAACACCCAGAAAATAGTCAGTGGTATTCGAATGAATGTTTTAGTTGCTATAGAAAACAGATTTGAAATTAAATTCCTATGGATAACATCACATGTTGGCATCTCAAGGCATGACACTGTTGATATGCTTGCAAAGACAGCCTATAGAAAACCAGTGGTAGAAATTGATATAGGTGTTTCATTAGCAGTGACAAAGAGAATACTTAAACAAATATCTAATGAAGATCTCACCAACCTAACAAATTCACAAAGACCTGAAAGTTGCAACATTAAATATTATGATAGATATCGTGAAGAGACATTCGCATATATAAATAGGAGCTGCCTCGAATGGGCAAATAAGCCTTCTGCAGTTACCTTTGTTCTTATGTTCTTATGGGACTAACAGAGCAAGAACTCGGCATCGAGATGTTATAGTTGCCAGAATACGCCTGGGATATAGACGTATCTGGCAGCTTTCTCAAAACCCAAATGACGACTACACAATGTATAAACTTTGTGAAAGAGGAAACATGCACACTCTCTTGAACATTATATTGTAAAATGTCCCATATACACTGACTTTCGCCTTCCTGGGCTAAGGTATGCTGAACTCCGTAATTACTATATGAGTACTGGAACACTTGATGATATATTGGACTTGTACCCAAGATTGACCATGTAATGCATCAATTATACAATGTATGTATGTGATGTAACTATATAACCTGAGCTTGTAAATGCACCTTAATCACCTTCAGTGATTAAGTGCTTAATTGCACACTAGTTTCTGTATCAGCTATCTCACTCTGTCAGAGTAAAAGAGACAAATGTATGTGAATGCATAAGTGTGTATTTATGTATGTATATATGTATATGTATTCACCTAGTTGTGTTTGCGGGAGTTGAGCTTTGCTCTTTCGGCCCGCCTCTCAACTGGCAATCAACTGTTTTCTAACTACTTTTTTCCCCCACACCACACACGCACATCCCCCAGGAAGCAGCCCGTGACAGCTGACTAACTCCCAGGTACCTATTTACTGCTAGGTAACAGGGGCATTCAGGGTGAAAGAAACTTTGCCCATTTGTTTCTGCCTGGTGCGGGAATCGAACCCGCGCCACAGAATTACGAGTCCTGCGCGCTATTCACCAGGCTACCAGGCCACCCTGTATATGTTTATGTATATACAAATATACAGGGTGTATATACATACATATATATGTATGTATATGTGTGTGTGTATGTATATGTATGTGAATAAAGTATATATGGAAGCTGATCAGAATTACATTTCACCTTTGTAAATGCACATTAATGACACTATGTAAAAGACACATCGAACACTTTATTTAAGCCGGGCATATGTAAATCTGTGTATCTACGTATTTACGTATGTAGGCTAGCTTAGGACTATAAAAGCACCGAATCACCTTCTGTGGTTGATTGTTCAATAAATCCCTGAACCTCTGTTAAACTGAATCAACTGAATTGAACAACTGAATCAATGCTTAATACATCTCTAACCCTGTCCACGCAGGACAGAAGAAAATGTATATATGCTGGTTAGCATTGTAAATGTGTGGCCACGTCTGTGGTAGAAAAATAAACTCCCAGCCGGGTTGACAACAACTGCAGTGGCCGGACGGAACAACCATATCCCACGACAGCCGGAGCAGTTCTCCCACAGAAATAGTTGGTCGCAATTCCTTTCATCTCATGCCCTGTCCAACTAGCAGTAAATAGTTACCCAGGAGTTAGTCAGCTTGTTGTGGGATTGCATCCTGGGGGGGGGGACCATTAATTTGACCCTGAGGGGGGATAATAGGGGTGGACCTTAATATAAGCCTAACATGTACTATATGTATAACCTGGCACCCAGTCTCTAAGACAATGATTTATGTATTATTATGTACGGTCTCGCCAAAACACAAAACGATTAACCAGCAAAGCCTATGATTTGTTCTGTTGGCTTTGTGTCATACAAACTTTCCAAGAGGCTTGTCGAAATTCTTTCATTGCTTTTTGGTTCAATTTATAATCCACATATCAAATAGCCATACAAGTTAATATGAATATAAATTATGATTTTAATCTGATGAGCATTGATGTGACGGCCTTGTTTATTAAAGTACCTGTTGATGACTTAGAGTCACTCATGAGAGATGAAATACCCAAATGCAACTTGAGTATGTCCACAAATACCATTGTAAAATTATGTAATTGAAGTAGTCCCCATGGCACAGTGGTAAAACACTCTCCCGGTGCTTCGCAAGCGCTTTAGCCTGGGTTCGTATCCTGGCCGGAAAGGATTGACTAAGTGCCAGTCCTTAACTGTAGTCTCTGTTCACCCAGCAGTGAATAGGTATCTTATTTATTTATTTTATTTATTTATTTATATATATACAAGAAGGTACATTGGGTTTGTGAGAATACATTGGATAGTACAGTATTTACATTCTTGTAAAGCCACTATTACGCACAGGGTTTCGGGCAGGTCCTTAATCTAGCAGATAATTTTAAGTAGGTAATTTCAATCAGAATTGATAAATGATAAAGATACATTACAAGAGAAAAATGAGATGAGAGAGATAAGTAGGTATATTAAAGCACATTGTTATATTAAAGCTCTGATTGATTACATTGACAGCTGGTTGTTAAACGATTTGACAGGTCGTATTCCAGGGAAAACTAAGATTAAGAACCGGCCAAAATGCTATGTAAGCTAGTGGCCTTACAAGAATAAAAGAAGTGAAAAAATCTGTAGGAGCCGTAATGAGGGTTCGAACCTATGCGTATGCCTGGGTGTTCCCAGGCACACGCTCTAGACGACTAGACCATGACATGGTAAAAGGATTGTAAAAAGAATGCGCTGGGAACATCCAGCGGATCGGTCCATAAAGAACCTTCTTTATGGCTCTTACGGATTTTCTCATTGATGCAGTCAAGTTAGTGTGATTACTCTCTGTGTACTGAAAAGGCTCTTGTATATATAACTAAAAATAACAAAAAAACATTATATTAAAGACAATTACTTTTGTTTGAATTGAAAACATTTCTTACAGACCTTTGGTATGGCTATGGTATGGCCCTTATTCCCTGTTTTGAGTAACCTATATGTAAATCTTTTCGAAAAGATTTTGATTAGGATTTTGTCCATTCATACTGTGTGGTTTAGATATGTGGATGATATTTTGTGTTTATGGCCTACCAATCGTGATCCTCTGGAGTTTCTGGATCAACTCAATTTTCTTTTCTCCACTATTATATTTGCCACCGAGAAAGAGGCAAATAGGGGCCTTACCCATTTGGGACATCATGATCTATAGGATCGTTCAAGTTCAATGTTCACAGAAAGGCTACTAACGTGTACTTCTATGTACAATATCATTCCAGTCGCCATATTAAAGCTAATATAACAAATTAAATATTCCGTGTTTTCCTCCATGTTTTTGAGATCCCTGCATGTTTGCAGCCCTAAATTTATTGATGACGAAGTGACCAAAATATATGGAATTGGGACAAAATTACAATATCCTAAATCAGTCCTAGACACTTCATTCCCCCAAGCAAAGCAAACCTTTTATAATCTCAAACCTATGTCTATTCGGGAATTAGAGAACGCACTTGTGCTGCGGTACTTTATAGAGTTTTACTAATCTCTCCCAGACTTTTAAGATTTTTAATGTCAATTTAGCCTTTACACACAATAATACAGTAAAATTCTTTTTAATTAAGAACTCTCCTAGTACCTCAGCAGGATGTGTATATGCGATCCCTTGCTAAGACTGTGGTTTCAAAAATGTAGGCCAAACTGGAAAATCACTTCAGCCCTGGGTGTCCCAACATCAGTACTCAATATGGACTGCACAGCAGTTGCGTGCTTTCCTATGATATGAAGCGAGGCTACATACTACACATTCCAGCAGGATTTGAAAGCATGAAATAATTATTTGATGGAGCAGAAGACAAAATTGTGTACCCATAATAATGTAACAAAGCTTGCTAGCACCGTGGCCGGGATTCACAGAGCACTTGCGAGATATGGACTTATCTCGATCGTGGTGGCTTAGTCGGTAAGTAGTAAACAATTTACAAAGCCATCTATACCATGAATGCAAGAGGAACAAGTCTCATAAGTGTAGAGGCGAGCGGCTTGGGACATCTGGCCCTGGGTTATTATCTCGTACTTACTTCAAAGAAGCTGGTGACCCAGGGAACAGCTGGGTCGGTATTCTCCACAGTAAAGAGGACGTTCTTTGTGGGCACAACTGTGCCCTCAGGTACAGCCTTCACTCGCAGGGGCAGGCGACCCCCGTGATGCTGGTGAAGGGGATCCATAGCACGCACAGTGAAGGAGGCACCATTGGGACACACGATGGAGGTAGGTGCCATGGGTCCGCACAACAGAGGCAAGCGCCATGGGATGTTGAAGAAGGGAGAGGATGTTTTGTATGGTAAAAACGATATTTGGAAAACGAGAATTATATGCTAGGAAACAACAGATGGGTGGAAAAAGTATTTAGGAAAAGAGTTTAATATTTAATATCACAAAGTTATCCAAAATAAAGAAGACTAGTGTTTATACTATAACAGCATGCTTGTTATGCTGCTTGTTAGAATTACTATATATTAAATTTTGTCCAGAATTAGAGTGATATACAAAGAAACATTATTTTTGCCTCACTACTGGAACAAGCTAAGAGTTGCATATTGGCGTTGAGAATGACGATGCTTCAATCTACTGCTTAATACCGACAAAACTAATTATCTGTCATCGCTATACCTCAACCAGATAGTTCCAGCCCTCTTCGTTGAAGACATCATCCCTCTTGAAGACAGCGTTGATGACTTCCTTGGCTTCCTCCACCATGGCTCGTGTCACCACTGGCCCACACAGCCATCGTTTCAATATGTACTGCAGCCCGAAGAACACTGTGTACGGGAACCTGCCGGACCAAGTTATGCCGTAGAAATTTGTAGGAGCAAGTTTGCTTACTCTCGGATCTAGGTAGAACATGTACATGATTGTAAATTTTCACTGCCTCCCATTGGCGTAGCGTGTTTAATAATAAAATCAAATTATGTGTAACTAGCTCAAGATTAGCCAAATATGCCAAGTTTACTTACTGTAGGTAGTGACTGTAAACTTTCCACCGCCGCCCACTGCAGGGGTGAGGAACAACGACGACACACCCCACAACATTTGCCCAGTTTTCCCAGACATATCATTGGCTTACATATACCAAAGTAATTCGCTTTTACATAAGGGCAGATTATTGTTATACGTGATCCCAGCAGATTCTTCAATAATGTATGTCCATGAAGGAGTATTCATTTATACATGCTCCAAGCAGATTATTCGCTTACATATGCTTCTAGCTAATTACTCGCCTATACATGACCCTGACACATAATTCACTTCCTTCGTGTCATTACTGGCACCTAATTGTTCCGTAATTAGAACCTGTTCCAATAGAATATGTTTCTTTCACCACTGACACAATTTATCTCTCACAAGCACTTGTCACGCTACAGATAGTTATGAAAGGACTGGTACTCACCTGCCGCCTCTGGACTCGAAATAAGCGTAGAGTGTGGTAGTGCCAGGAGGGTAGAGCTTGTAGTGAGACGACTGTAGGGAAGATCAGATGTCTGAGTACCAGGAATATTTAATGTGGAACTGCAAAATAATCAAGTGTTAAGCATCACACATGACTTAAGTCTGGCACCGATGTTCACAGGGCACCCTTAGACCACGGCTTATGTTATATGATGTATTTTATTTCATCTGGGCTAAGTTCGGCATGCATCATATGATTCCTTCACTATAGAAATGCAAGAAAATTCTGCTTTGCTTATAAATTCCAATAAATACAATGATTTTACATCTGTTGTTTTATTATTTAATAAATGAATTATTTATTATACATAAAAAATTCATTAATTATAAGATTGTTTTAAAATGTAGCACCATCACACCCAAAAAATAAAAATATTAAAATTAAGACCATTTTTTTTTCTCTGAATCCTTCTAGAATAGAAAACGTAAAATTAAGGTATAAGCCCTTATCCAAATTGTAGGAACTGATATCGATATTAAAATTAATTTATTTTGAGATGTAAAATATCCAAGAAAATCTTTAAATATTTTTTTTTTAATATTTTAACTCTTTACAAAAGAAGAAATTTGAAATTATTTATTTTTAATATTTTAAGAATTGCACATAGTAGTGATGCAGAGTGGATTGCGGACTTCAAGTGTTAACAAGCATGAGACTATTGTTTTACTGGTAACTCAGCATGGATGATTATTTAGTTGCACATTAGTATTGCTTACGTAATCCTAGAACAGGAGAGTTGAACCCTATGGCATATATATTTATATTACTATCTAGCATAAAGGTCCAATTTAAATGTTTCTCCATCATCTATGTTATAATAGGTCTATGTCACTGTTATGTATAATACTAGAAGGGGTTCCCGGTGATGCCCGGGTCTCTAGCTGTACTCACCTAGTTGTTCTTGCGGGGGTTGAGCTCTGGCTTTTTGGTCCCGCTTCTCAATTGTCAATCAACTGGTGTACAGATTCCTGAGCCAACTCGGCTCTATCATATCTACATTTGAAACTGAGTATGGAGTCTGCTTCCACCACATCAGTGCCTAATGCATTCCATCTGTTAACTACTCTGACACTGAAAAAGTTCTTTCTAACGTCCCTGTGGCTCATTTGGGTACTCAGTTTCCACCTGTGTCCCCTTGTTCGCATACCCCCTGTGTAAAATAGATTTTAATTATCTACCTTGTCAATTCCTCAGAGAATTGTGTAGGTAGTCGTCATGTCTCCCCTTACTATTTTGTCTTCTAGAGTCGTGACGTGTGTTTCTCGCAGCCTTTCCTGGTAACTCATGCCTCTCAGTTCTGGGATTAGCCTAGTGGCAATACATCTGAACATTTTCCAGCTTCTTCTTTTGCTTGACACGGTACGGGTTCCATGCTGGGACCGCATACTTTGGGATTGGACTTACATATGTGGTATACAAGGTTCTGAATGATTCCTTACACAGGTTCCTGAAGGCAGTTCTGATGTTAGTCAGCGTTGCATACGCCGCCAATGTTATTATTTTTATGAGCTTCAGGAGATACGTTTGGTGGGATGTCAACTCCTAGAGCTTTCTTTCTGTCCGTTTAATGAAGGACTTCTTCTCCCATTTGGTATCTTGTGTCTGTCCTCCTGTTTCCACCGCCTAGTTTCATTGCCTTACATTTACTCTAGTTGAACTTTAGTAACCATTTGTTAACCATTCATTCAGTTTGTCTAGTGTTAACACCCCAAGTAGCCTGGGTGGAACAAGTCCACCCCATTGAGCGTTATTCTGCCTTCGGGACCTGAATGAGAGGTCAGAGGAAAAATGTATATAACAAATAATATAATAAACATCAGTGAATAATTTAAGAATACTAGCAGAGAATGAGCATTCAAATAAGTGACATGAAATGAGATGTCGATGCTTTGGTGACTTGACTTGATGCTAGCAGGACGTCGTGACCTTGCTTGAGCTACAGCACTCGTCAGAGATGGTTTGTACGTAGTGATCTCCTGGGAGAAGGAAGGATAGAGTGCCCTGTGTTGGTGTTGAAGTGAAGAATATTTGATGTTAAGTGTGAGAAAGCTGTAAGGGAACTTCGTACACCATTTCTCTGTGACTTTAATAATTAGAGGCGGCCTGGAAGTGTGTGTTGGTCGCGTCTTTGTGGAACTCTAATTGTGCGTATGCCTTCAAGAGGAATAAAGCAAGCAGGCGTTTCTGCTGTGGAGCCTGCTGGGCGACTACATGCACTCAAATCAGGACTAGGAGAAGCCTTGTGAAGCAGTCCTATAGCGATTTTTGTGGGTGGCCTTGCTGTTGAGGACCAGCGCCTGAGCGTCCCTACGTCATAGATGCCGGCGATAAACCTGTTTAATCGTTTGTTAGATTAGCTACCGATGTTTGATCGTGTGCCCAGCGATCATAGTGAGCATATGTATATATTAGGTAGTAATTTCATTGAGCCATTGAGCTGAAATAGGATATTTAACTTGGGAGAATATGCTTGAAGGAGGAGTGGTACATCCCCTCTCGCAGAAGCTCAGTGGATGGCTGAACGGAGGGGGGACGGGAGGGGGAAAGCCCCCCTCCCCCAGCGTCGCGGCCGGCGGCGGCTCCAGCGACGCGTCAAGACATGTTCCCAGGTGGACGTGCCCAGGATGGGGGAGGACCCATCGTGGCGGTGCCGTAGTGTTTGAAAGGATGTCGGATGGAGGAGTTTTATTTTCTGTGAATACATTTATTTATATTTTGCCAGGAAAACATTTATTATGGCATGATGATGGATTTGCAGGTTTGTGTGGGAGAAGTTATTGAAGAATCTTCATACCAGAGGAGGAGTGTATGCTGAACTCCAAGTGTGAGCTGAAACTCATAGTGGGAGCTATGAGTGTAAGGTGGAATAGGACTTCCAGTGAGGAGTGGAACTCCATGGACATAGCGAATCTTCAAGAAGTGTAAGGAGCTACACATATCTTTTCTGAAGCCAGTGGAGGAGCTTTACTGACATTCAAGGAGGACTTCATGTGCAGCTGATTGGAGGAACTGCAGGAGTACTTTACATAATATTTTTGAGGACCCAGATTGATGATGGTAGTAGGGGACCTCGAGTAATGGAACAGAGGATCTTATGAACACGTTGATGTTTAAGGGAGCGCTTGATTCCGTTTTTTGGCGTGAAGAGCGCAGTGCAAGGTGAGAGATTGATACTATTATGTAGAGTAGGAATTATGTGAATGTTTGATGTGCAATGCATTGTAGTTTAAAGCAGTGAGGGGAACAGAAGGTTGTAGGCTGAAGTTTAAGCCACAGTTTGATACAGTTATAGGTTGGAGACATAAGCGATATTGGAGTGTTATCAGTTGGTAGCAGTCTAAGAGGTTGTATTGCTTATAACTATTAATGTATGTATATTGTGTATGTTCTTATGTATTAAATGTTATACTTGTTAGCTGACTTTTCTCTAGTTCCTGTGAGGTTTCCTGGTTAGTGAGAGAGAGAGAGAGAGAGAGAGAGAGAGAGAGAGAGAGAGAGAGAGAGAGAGAGAGAGAGAGAGAGAGAGAGAGAGAGAGAGAGAGAGAGAGAGAGACAGATATAACTTGAGTGATAGTGGACTATAACTAAGGGGGATTGAGAGATCATCCCACAGAAAGGAGAGTGCGAGGGAGTCACGGCAGCTCAAGAACGGGTGTGTACTCATGACAACTAGGCAGTGTGAGGTATACCCTTGAGTAAAGGTGACGCTGAACCCGTCTCCCAGAACCAGACGCTTACCAGGGTGATCTCCCAAATAAGTGCAAGCTCTCCAATGTCAATTGCTGGAGTGTGGCTGCCGAAGTCGGCTGTTTGTTCTGTCAGGGTGTAGTTGGGGTCTCTGTTCGATGGTAGCTAGTAGCAGGTTGGTTCAAATAACATACCTGGTTACCTGGTTGATACCTGGTTGATGGGGTTCTGGGAGTTCTTCTACTCCCCAAGCCCGGCCCGAGGCCAGGCTCGACTTGTGAGAGTTAGGTCCACTAGGCTGTTGCTTGGAGCGGCCCGCAGGCCCACATACCCACCACAGCCAGGTTGGTCCGGCACTCCTTGGAGGAATAAATCTAGTTTCCTCTTGAAAATGTCCACGGTTGTTCCGGCAATATTTCTTATGCTCGCTGGGAGGACGTTGAACAACCGCGGACCTCTGATGTTTATACAGTGTTCTCTGATTGTGCCTATGGCACCTCTGCTCTTCACTGGTTCTATTCTACATTTTCTTCCATGTCGTTCACTCCAGTACGTTGTTATTTTACTGTGTAGATTTGGTACTTGGCCCTCCAGTATCTTCCAGGTGTATATTATTTGATATCTCTCTCGTCTTCTTTCTAGTGAGTACATTTGGAGGGCTTTGAGACGATCCCAATAATTTAGGTGCTTTATTGCGTCTATGCGTGCCGTATATGTTCTCTGTATTCCCTCTATTTCAGCAATCTCTCCTGCTCTGAAGGGGGAAGTGAGTACTGAGCAGTACTCAAGACGGGACAACACAAGTGACTTGAAGAGTACAACCATTGTGATGGGATCCCTGGATTTGAAAGTTCTCGTAATCCATCCTATCATTTTTCTGGCTGTCGCAATATATGCTTGGTTATGCTCCTTAAACGTTAGGTCGTCAGACATTATTATTCCCAAATCCTTTACATGCTAAACAAGTTTTATTGTATTGTAACCCCCCTCCACCCTGATACTAGGTCATCTTGTAGCCTCATACTATCTTTATCTCTCTGTCTAAATCCTCCTCTTAATCTTTGCATCATCAGCAAACAATGAGAGGAACGATTCTATACCCTCTGGGAGATCATTTACATATATCAGAAACAGTAGTCCAAGAACTGAACCCTGCGGGACTCCACTGGTCCCGCAGGGTTCAGTTCCCGCAACCCCGTGGAACCCTACGGGGCTCCACGGGCTTTGCCAATCTGAGATCTCCCCCATCTCAGTGACTCGCTGTCTTCTGTTGCTTAGGTACTCCCTTATCCAGTGGAGTACCTTCCCTTTCACTCCCGCCTGCATCTCCAGTTTGTGCACTAGTCTCTTTTGTTATACTGTGTCAAAGGCTTTCTGAGAATCCAAAAATATGCAGCCTGCCCAGCCCTATCTATCTTGCATGATTTGTGTTGCCTGGTCGAAGAATTCAATCAATCCTGTGAGGTATGATTTGCCCTTCCTGAACCCATATTGCTGTTGTGTTACAAAGTTCTTTTGCAACAGATGTTCCACAATTTTTTTTTGCACAATCTTCTCCGTCATCTTGCATGGTATGCAAGTTAGAGACACTGGCCTGTAGTTCAGTGCCTCCTGCCTATCACCCTTCTTGAATATTGGGACTACATTGGCCATCTTCCAAATTTTTTCCATTTCACCTCTTACCAGTGATTTGTTATATACCATGGAAAGTGGCAGGCACACACCTTCTGCTCCTTCCTTTAGGATCCATGGTGAGATTCCATCCGGGCCTATAGTCTTTGTCACATCCAATTCTAGCAGATGCTTCCTCACCTCGCCCCCCCCCACTCTGGTAATCACAAACTTCTCTTGTGGTGTCTGGTTTGATAATCCCTCTCTTATCTCTGGGACTTCTCCTTGCTCTACTGTGAAGACCTGGAAATTCTCATTGAGTTCTTTACACACCTCCTTGTCGTTTGTAGTGAATCTGTCTGCCCCTACCTTCAATTTCATTACCTGTTCCTTCACTGTTGTTTTTCTCCTGATGTGACTGTGCAGCAATTTAGGTTTAGTCTTTGCCTTGCTCACTATGTCATTTTCATATTGTCGCTCTGTATTCTTTCTCACCTTGAAGTAATCATTCCTGTCGCTGTGGTATTTTTCTCTGCTCTTTATTGTCCTGTTATTTCTATTGTTTCTCCATGCCCCCTTACTTAGTTGCTTTACTAGATTACATCTCTGATTAAACCATGGGTTTCTTGCCTCCACTTCATTTTTTCCCTTTTGAACTGGGACAAACTAGTCTGCTGCCTCCTTATACTTCTGTGTTATGTAGTTCATCATGGCTTGGGCCGTCTTTCCTCTGAACTCTGTTTCCCAAGTTACTTCTGTTGGAAATTTTTTTACCTCCTCATAGTTTCCCATCGGAATGCAGTCTTTTTGTTTGCTGTGCCTTTCCTTGAGTATCTTAACCCTACCATATATATATATATATATATATATATATATATATATATATATATATATATATATATATATATATATATATATATATATATATATATGTCGTACCTAGTAGCCAGAACGCACTTCTCAGCCTACTATGCAAGGCCCGATTTGCCTAATGAGCCTAGTTTTCCTGAATTAATATATTTTCTCTAATTTTTTTCTTATGAAATGATAAAGCTACCCATTTCATTATGTATGAGGACAATTTTTTGTTATTGGAGTTAAAATTAACGTAGATATATGACCGAACCTAACCAACCCTACCTAACCTAACCTAACCTATCTTTATAGGTTAGGTTGGGTTAGGTAGCTGAAAAAGTTAGGTTAGGTTAGGTTAGGTAGGTTAGGTAGTCGAAAAACAATTAATTCATGAAAACTTGCCTTATTAGGCAAAAAAGGGCCTTGCATAGTAGGCCGAGAAGTGCGTTCTGGCTACTAGGTACGACATATATATATACATATATATATATATATATATATATATATGTCGTACCTAGTAGCCAGAACGCACTTCTCAGCCAACTTCGCAAGGCCCGATTTGCCTAATAAGCCAAGTTTTACTGAATTAATATATTTTATCTAATTTTT